>NC_092776.1:61049991-61246924 GCF_047496795.1 Chiloscyllium punctatum | reverse complement strand
GAGGGTGAGGTAGAGAGGGGGGGGAGGGTGAGGTAGAGAGGGGGGGGGAGGGTGAGGTAGAGAGGGGGGGGAGGGGGTGAGGGGGAGGGTGAGGTAGAGAGGGGGGGAGGGTGAGGGGAGGGTGAGGTAGAGAGAGGGAGGAGGGTGAGGGGAGGGTGAGGTAGAGAGAGGGAGGAGGGTGAGGGGAGGGTGAGGTAGAGAGGGGGGGAGGGTGAGGGGAGGGTGAGGTAGAGAGGGGGGGGAGGGGAGGGTGAGGTAGAGAGGGGGGGAGGGGAGGGTGAGGTAGAGAGGGGGGAGGGGAGGGTGAGGTAGAGAGGGGGGAGGGAGGGTGAGGTAGAGAGGGGGGGAGGGGAGGGTGAGGTAGAGAGGGGGGGGAGGGGAGGGTGAGGTAGAGAGGGGGGGAGGGGAGGGTGAGGTAGAGAGGGGGGGAGGGGAGGGTGAGGTAGAGAGGGGGGGAGGGAGGGTGAGGTAGAGAGGGGGGAGGGGGAGGGTGAGGTAGAGAGGGGGGGGAGGGTGAGGTAGAGAGGGGGGGGAGGGTGAGGTAGAGAGGGGGGGGAGGTGAGGTAGAGGGGGGGGAGGGTGAGGTAGAGAGGGGGGGGTGGGTGAGGTAGAGAGGGGGGGGAGGGTGAGGTAGAGAGGGGGGAGGGGAGGTTGAGGGGGGGTGAGGTGTGGGGGGTTGTGGAGGGGGGGGTGGGTGGGGAGGGGGGAGGTTGAGGGGGGGGTGGGTGTGGTGGGGGGGTGGGTGGGGTGGGTGGGGAGGGTGAGGTGGGTGGGTGGGGTGGGTGGTGGGGGGGGGTGGGTGAGGGGTGGGGGGTGTTGGTGGGTGGGTTGGGGGGGGAGGGTGTGGGGGTGGGTGGGTGGGGGTGGGTGGGTGTGGGTGGGTGGGTGGTTGGGGTGGGGTGGTGTGGGGGTGGGTGGGTGGGGTGGTTGTGGGGGTGGGGTGGGGTGGTTGGTGGGGGTGTGGGGGGTGGTGGGTGGGTGGGTGGGGTGGGTGTGGGGTGGGTGGGGTGGGTGTGGGGTGGGTGGTGTGTGGGTGGGTGGGTGGGTGGGTTGGGGTGGGTGGGGTGGGGGTGGGTTGTGGTGGGGTGGTGGGTTGGGTGGTTGGTTGGTTGAGGTGGGTGGGGGGTGGGGGTGGGTGGAGGTGAGGTGGGGGGGTGGGTGGGTGGGGGTGTGGTAGGGAGGGTGGGTGGGGTGGGTGGGTGGGGTGGGTGGTGAGGTGGGGGTGGGTGTGGGTGAGGTGGTGGAGGTGAGGTAGGGCGGGAGGGTGGGTGGAGGTGAGGTGAGGGGAGGTGGGTGGAGGTGAGGTGAGGGAGGGAGGGTGGAGGTGAGGTGAGGGGAGGTGGGTGGAGGTGAGGTATCAGGATTTCAGACGTTGACTGGGATATTTGAGGGTTTGCAGTTGCTCTCTCAGGAGGCCTAGGTTGGGGAAGGGGTTGAGTGGGATATTTGGTGGCTTGGAAGTTGTCTGAGGTTTTGGATGGCTGACAAGATATGGGTGGGGTATTTGGGATTGAGTATATGCATCTGAGGTAATGGGGCATTTCAGGTGTGGAGATATCTAATGAACTGACTACTTCCAGTGCCTTTCTGACCCTTGTGTTTCTGTTCAAGGCAATGCCCAGGGTCAGTTCCTGTCTCCATTCCATGATATCCCACTGTATGCAGCAGATACTGAGGTAATTATGTGCGGTGCTGTCTTTCCTGCTCTCTGCATCAATTAATGTGCTTTAGTTGATTAACTACACAGTCCCGGGCCTTATGATCGGAAGTTTGAGTTGACCATATAACAGTATCCATTGATTGCTTTGTGCCTCTCACCCGGATCCTGACTATTGACTATCATTCAATTATAATTGAATGCCACCTGTGGGGGTGGCACGGTGGCTCTGTGGTTAGCACAGCACTAGGGTCCCAGGTTCGATTCCAGCCACTGTCTATGTGGAGTTTGCACATTCTCTGTGTCCTCCGGGTGTTCCGGTTTCCTTCCACTGTCCAAAGATGTGTAGATCAGGTGATTGGTCATGCTACATTGACCGTAGTGTTAGGTGCATTAGTCAGAGGGAAATGGGACTGGGTGGGTTACTCTTCGGAGAGTCAGTAAGGACTTGTTGGGCCGAAGGGCCTGTTTCCACACTGTAGGTAATCTAATCTATAATCTGCCTATGGATTGGTTTTGCAAAGCATTCCTTTACAATAGCCCATGTTATGTATTTGCCAGAACTTTGGTCGTTTGTGTTTTGTACATGATGTGAGCTGAGTCTCAAATGTAAACTCCTGTTGAAATCACAACCCATAATAGATTGTTGTGGTTATTTTTCCACATAGTTAAGATGTATGCTATTGGATGTCCCGTTGTCCTCTTTCCTTTGCTAAAATAACTGAAATGGTCTTTGCTGCAATCACAATCTATGGCTATAACATCCACTGTCTCCCAATCCAGCCTCTGTCTTTACCTTATTAAGACATTCCCCTCATTTAGACTTTAAATCAATGTTTCTATCTATCCTATCCCATCCATTCATAAATTTAGCATTTGTATAATTTCTCTGAACGTAAAAAGCTCTGATTTCGAATCTGTCTTCATTTTACTCTTCTGCTTAGCATTGTGCTGTATCTTTATCAGGTTAACATTCTGCATATAATATGAGATCTAAACTGCACACCGTACTCCAACTATGTGGATTTGCCATTACATCTTGACTCTTACATTCCACACCTATTCTCATAAAACTCAAGATTTCATGAATGTTTTTATAGTTTAATCACTTGAGGTGGGTTTTTTTTAATGTCTGACACTCCCAAACCCCTCCTAGCTCTTGTTCTATAAGGTACTTTTTAAAATCAATCTGCTCTCTCATGTCTTTGAAACTACCTTATTTGCTACATCGATACAGGCAACTTAGAATCATAGAATGCCTACAGTGCAAAAGGATCCAATTTGATCCAATTACGCCCACACTGATCCTCTGAAGAGCATCCTACTCAGATCCAGCACCCTACGGTATACCATAACCCCACATCTATCCTAGCTAATTCACCTAGCCTACACATCCCTGAATGCTACAGGACAATTTCAGCATAGCCAATCCATCTAACCTGCAGATCTTTGGACTGTGGGAGGTAACTGGAGCACTCAGAGGAAACCCACACAGACACGGGGCAAACTTCACACAGTCATCCAATGCTGGAATTGAACCTGGGTCCCAGGTGCTGTGAGGCAGTAATGCTTGGGAGAAAGTGAGGACTGCACTTGCTAGTGGTCTGAGCCAAAACGTGTGGTGCTGGAAAAGCACAGCTGGTCAGGCAGCATCCAAGGAGCAGGAGAGTTGACGCGTCAACCATAAGGTCTTCATCAGCAATGTGGGCTCAACCTTGGTACTACCGGATGTGTTTTGGTAAGAACAACAAGGAGGTCACCGATTCCTTGGGAATTAAGTTTTGTAAAAAGGATAAAGGAGCAAAGGAAATTTGAAATAGCAAAATACCTGGCCAAGGTAAGCGATTCTATCTTTATGGATAAGACAAGTCTTGAAATAGTTTTAATAAATCTTCTGATTCATTATTCTATTCCAATTGCTAATATAATAGAGTCCCTGTTATCTGGATCCTAGAAATTGGGAATCCCCCTTTCTCACCTCGGATATTGATTGCATGAGAATTCCAGGTGCTTGAGATCCAGATAAGGGGGAATTTACTGAGCAGATGAATAAAGCTGTATCAATGTGATTCTTTTTTTTTAAGAACAATAATACTGAAAAGTAGAAGTTAGGTTAAGGGCACAGTGCATCATACAAAAAGGATTATAGAAACATTGGAAAAGACAAAAAAATTTAAAATTTTTAAATTTTAAACTGGGAGGAATGGTTGTGATTATCTGTTACCGGAGGACTTCAAAATTATATTTGGGTTTGATAGACTAGACATGATGATAATGTACTTAAAATCATTATTTTAAAAAAAACCTCATGTTCCAACTTTCTCTTTAATCTATTTTGTTACCCTTCTAATTTTATACCCTTTCATCTGTACAAAATATACCATGTTTCTGTGAATGAGCCCACTGTCCTCTGTTCAGCACCTGCACTCACTTTCACTCAAAACTGGTGAAATTGAGGGTCAAAGTCAAAATCCATTTGTTTGCAGTTAAGGAAATGGCAAGTACAAGGGACCTTACGTATGGTAGTTACCAATAAATCTAAAGCGGATTTGAGGAGAAACCTCAATATTCCAAGTGGTTAGAATGTGGTACTTGCTACCACAAGGAGTGGTTGAGATAAATAGCATTGATATATTTAAAGGGAAACTAGCTAAACATATGGAAGAGAACAGAATATAATTACTGATGTTAGGGTAAGGGTTGTGGGTTGCTCATTTGCAATTTAAACAGTACCTGGGCTGTGCTTTTGCACTGTAATTTCTGTGGAATCTCTTGCCTTACCCAATGGTGCTGAAACCTTCCATCTCGCATTTACTGACATTCAACAATTTATCCATACATATCTGCAGCTTCTGTAATCTTCAACTATTGACTATTATGATAGTGTTTCTTTCAACTTCATATCCAAAATATTCAGTGAACAGAAGTGCCCTCCAAACAGTTTCTGTGGGGAGTCACTGTCTACTTTAAATAACTGAATGAATTCCTAAACCACTCTGTTCCTGCATTCTAACCAGTTTATAGTCTGTATTGACATCTGTCCTGTAATTTCATACTCAGTTATTTTCACTTGATCTTTAATTAAATATCACAAAATGATCGATTCTTTTGAGAATGGCCGATTCTATCTCCCACTGCATGTGTCTCCACCCCCAAAGCCTTGCACCATTATCCACTTTCGATACGAGTACAATTGAGGAATAAAAGACAAGCTGCAGTTAATAGGTGTTCAAAATCAAGTAGGGTCTGGACTATACTGTCAGAGAGTGATGGAGGCAGATTCAGTAAGCATTCATTGGATCAATGTCTGGGGAAAGATTTCCAGGGCCATAGGGAAAAGATAGCTGGTGCAGATCTGAGTGCAGGAGGATATGCCAGGAGCAGCACCAGATTTATGTATGAAAATGAAGTGCCAATGTTTGAAGCTGCAGCACAGGACCATATACATGTCACTCTCACTATTCAACATGTGTCAGATAGCTAAATAATCTCAACAATCCCATATGCTTTTCTCCTAACTTGAAAAGGAAAAGGCAATCAGCAACGAAAGAATGAGCTTACACAATGGCAGTCAACACCAGCTGAAGAGGATTGCAAATGCGTCAGCCTCACTCATTGCACTGATACACTGTGCTCCTCCTTTGTTGAGGACAGCAATACCCTCCTCCTGTTTAATTGTCCGTTACCATTTACAAATGGATATAGCAGCTCAAATCTAATCTGTTAGTTGCCTCTTAGAGGATTTGATTACAAAAGTGAGGATGTCATATTTTGTAAAGTACTGGTCATACTGCGGCTGCTATATTGTATTCAATTCTAGGGATTGGACTGTAGGAGGTCTGGCAAGGCCACAGTAGGTGCAGAAGCATTTTAATAAAACATGATCAGGAATGAGGAAATTAATGCTGTAGAAGATCTGAAAGAGCTGGAGTTATCCTTGAAGCAGAGATTAAGAAAATGTTTGATGGAAATGTTCAGGACTATTTATGATTTTGCTGTTTCTAAAGGCAGAAGATCGATAACCTGAAGCCACAGACGGTGTTTGGCAAGAGAAAATTAGTGTCAAGGAAGCACATTGTTTTATGCTGTGAGTAATTGTGACCTAGAATGCACACCCTGAAAAAATAATGAAGCAGATTAATTGAATTGTCTTGGGGGGGAAAAAAAACTGAAGAAAATATTTACAGGGTTATAGGAAATGAGAAGGGTAGTGCAACTAATTGGATAGCCCTCCCAGTGGTTAGCAGAAGTTTAATGGCTTGATCCTGTGCTGAATCATTCTATTAACCTTAGATTTATCTGTCAGGCCCTGGTGCATTATTCTCCTTTAATTTAACACATGTCTTTTATTTCTTGTAGCTCACATTTTGCTTTCTAATAAATTCAGTGTTTATCTCCTATCCAGTATCCTTTCCGTTTTATAGACTGATGCCAAGGCCTATCAACCATCTCCATAAATTCCTAGTTAATCTCTGATTAATTCACCAAATTCCTGACCATCATTTCTCAGATCTGTGTTTACACCCTGCAAGCAGCTTTTCATTCCAGCTACAGTACCAAAGAAGCTCTCCTCTGAGTCACAAATGCTATCCCTTCTGACTGTGGAAGTGGTATTTTCTCTGTCGTCGTCACTGCTTTCCTCCCTTATCCTTTGCATTGTAACTCAGTTTGTGATATTTGAATGCAACATGTTCTATGCCCTCCTGTTTCCCTTTAACCTCTAGCTCCATGTAAACTCCAACCAGATTCACAGACCTGACCTTGTGGACTCTCCTAACTTCACACAGAGGCAAAACGTTTTTAGTTTAAAAGGTATGATGTGTCATCGCAGGCTAGGGGGGCCAAAGGGTCCTGTGCTGTACTATTCTTTATTTGCTGTAAGTCAAAATCAGATAGGACCACCTCTGATCACTTTAGCACCACCTTAATCTCTCTCCCAACCCTACTTCCTTATGTGTCTGACATTAGGATTTGGGGAGAGGAGCAGATCTCAGTTGTAACCATAAGTTGAAAATTTCAATGCTTAGCCTTTTCTTTTTTTTTATTCTCTGGTGTCTTGCTTCTTCTCAGATTCTTCCAAACTGCAGTTGTAGAGAGAGGCTGAATAGACTGGGGCTTTTTTCCATGGAGTGCTGGAGGCTGAGGGGTGATCTCATAAACGTTTATAAAATCATGAGGGGCACGGATAGGTGAATAGCCTAACTAGAGGGCATAGGTTTAAGGTGAGAGGAAAAAGATTTTAAAAAAGACCTGAGGAGTAGCATTTTCACACAGAGGTTGGTGCGTGTATGGAAGGAGCCATCAGAGGAAGTGGTGGAGACGGGTACAGTTCCAAAGGCACTGTAACGAATGGGTGTACGAATGGACTTTAGAGGGATATGGGCCAAATGCTGGCAAATGGGACTAGATTGGGATGTTAAGGGTGAGTTGGACTGAAGGGTCTTTCCATGCTGTATGACTTTACCTAACAGTGTCAGTCCAAGTTCAGCACTTTGGGATGGATTCGCTCATGTAAAGCCTGCAACTTCATTGGTCTCAGGAGTGGACCTTGGTACGAGATTGACAGGGCTTAATTGTTCTGTAAAGTGACCCAAAGGTACATCAGGTTCTTTGTTTAAATCATGGGGTAACAGACCATCCTCATATTATTTTCCATCTTCTGTGCATCTCAATAGTTCATGTTCTTGTGACATCCTCAGATTGCTTTCTTTTTCAGCACATTTCCTGATCACTTTCATAACTCACTTGAGTCCCATGTCTGGCTTTTAAACCTAATTTCAGCAGTCTCGTTCTCTCTGTTCATCTGTTAACACTTCTTGATGCTCAGTTTCAATAATTATCCAGTCAAATTAGTCTAGCATCTTATCAGACCTATTAAACTGTAGTGATCCTCTATTCTACTTCCACGCATTGTTTAGCTTTTACAGTTCAGCATGCAGCTTGACTAGCAGCAGTTCATTAAAAACCGTATGATAGTTCTTGGAGTGTGGCTATTCTAATTATCTATCCAGTTGCTCTGCCACTGCTGCAGTGTGTCATTTGACCATGGCCAGCCATCATCACCTGTGAAAAATCTGTTTCTAGATACAAAGCTTACAGCACTGCCCTCATCCTTTATCTGTTCAAATTAGTAAAATATATATTCTAAGTAACTTGTTGGTTTTGAACAATAGTGTCTGTTTCACTAACTATCAACGGAAGGTGTAATTCTGTCCACTACCATTACTATGCCTCCCCATCAGTAATTTATTCTGTTATTGTGTCCATTCTAACCCTTCGTCCCCATCATTGATTTCTTCATTATTTAGATTTTGTTTGAGCAGATCTATTCCTCAACTTTAACTGATTTATTAAACTCCTGGTTAGGAAATACACTTCTTACTCTGATCTCTGTCAAACATTAAAATGTTGGAAAGTTGGAAGAAAAAAAATCTCAATGATGCAAACACTTGAATGAATCTGCAGTGGAGGAGACCAGGCAGTAGTTTCTGCCCTGGAGTGGAATACTTGAGAGAATTCTTGAGTTCTCACGGCTGCTGATCGACTTGTACTGGTTCTTTAAACTGATTCTTTATTTTTAATTGGTCAGTATATTATACATGAAGCTGAGAAATTTACATGTAAGTTTCTGTAGGGCTTTTGGTATGACTTCCTAAAGTCTAATTACTGAATCTCTAGATTATTACAAGGTAGGGAAAAGACTGAACATTATTGTGGTCTATGCAGTAGACAGCAGCTATGTTCATGGCAATTATTGTATACTGCGTGTTGATCTATTCTTAGCTGCACCTCCCTAGATATTACAGTCAGTAGAATTCATTAGTACACTTGTCAAACTTAGTTGGCAGTGTTCAGGAACTAAATGTCAATGCACATACAGAAAGCAAGCTACCTATTAGTTGTATAATAGGGTACTGTATCCCATACCCTTGAATGTGTGCCTTGATACATCTCTTTGTACAATAAAAACAGTATAAGTTATTGTTTTCAAGTTCCACTCCAGAAACTTGAATGTATAATCCAGACTGACATGCTGCAAGTACAGTAGAGCAGGAGTCGGTTTTGTCTAAAATACCATCGTTTAGATTAAGCATTAATCCAAGCTCCTATCTGTGCTCTCGATGTAAACAATTGGGTGACACAATTTTGAAGAGAAGGGGAGTTCTCCCTTTTGTGTTGGTCAATATTTATTCCTTAACATCACAAAAACAGATTATATGTTTACTCTATAAATGTAGCTCTTATATTAAAGATTAGAAAATTTGAAAAGAATATTGAATAAAAGAACAGCACAATATTCGGTCTGTCAAGCCTTCAGTTTATCAAAGCAGCATGAACAAAACTGCTGGCTGAGCTATACTAGTAACTTTTTAACTATATTCATTGATGTGCTGTCTTAGGAATGGATAAAGAGGATACACCAAAGTGATGAACTCCAGCACCAGTGCTTGCCAATGCTACCTTGTGTTATGACCTGTCGCTGGGCAAATTGCCTCAGTTCCAGATGAGTATCCCAAATTGGTAGATCTTCTTTATTCAACAGCTGCTTGGTTAGTCACAACGAAGTTAATTTAAGAATCCCTTCCCTTGCATCAAGACAATGACTAAATTAATTTGTTTTAAAAATAATTCTTGAATTATTGAATTCACAAAAGAGTTTATTAGCGATTGGAAAAAGTAATGTAATGACCTTTCAATGTAGGTATGAGAGCTGAGTCCAAAAAGAAAGCTAAAAAACATGTATGGTTCCACAAAGAGTAGATGTTGGGACATTGTGGCACGATGTTGGATGATCCCAGTAGCAATGATGCTGATAGGCGAGTAGTTGAATTTAATGTGCTTAGTCTCTGGGTCATCTGAAAGACCTTTGTACCATTTCCTTTAAACTGTGGCTTGTTTGCTCTCTGTCTTTTCACAAGGAGACACTGACTTACTTTTTACCTATAGAGCAGGGATGACTAAAGGTTTTCTCACTCACTCACTAACACACAGCCCAAGGCTGAAACTGACTTTTAACCTGTGTTTTTAAGTATTTAAGGGGAAAGCAGACCTGTCTCACCCAGACTGTTCACTTTTCTCCCAACACTTTCACAGTCTGGGGTAACTTGGGATTGTAGTTCGGTTTATTCCTTTTGATGCTCTTTTTGAAACTTTCTGGTCAGTTGTCAGATTGACATTCCAGGGTCCCTCTCTAAACTGAGGATAATCTACACAGCCCTTCTAGACAGCTATTGAATTATGTTGCTCAGAATTTACATTCTTAGTCATTTCAGACTGTAGAGCCTCTTTATGAAAATCATGTAATTAAACATTCACTATGTCTGTATGTCATCTGGGCTCATGACTTGTTTCATAGAATCCCTTCAGTGTGAAAGCAGACCATTCATTACCCGTGTAGGCACGGGCAGAATGTGCACATTCCACCCAGTCACCCAAGGCTGTGTCGTGACACATGTGAATTTTTCTTGCAGGATGTGTTTAACATGGTTGTGGAAGTTCCTCGCTGGACCAACGCAAAGATGGAGGTAATTTTTATTAAATGCCTAGACTGTCTTATGCACTAAAATTTATTAAACAAGAGTTTTTTTTCCAAAATTTAGTGACTTATTTACACTGCTGAAAGAAATTGATTTTATTAGCCATTAGCTATTCTGTTTTTTGGTTAGTCTAATGTTAATCTTTTAGAACATAGAACATAGAACAATACAGCACAGAACAGGCCCTTCGGCCCACGATGTTGTGCCGAACTTCTATCCTAGGTTAAGCACCCATCCATGTACCTATCCAAATGCCGCTTAAAGGTCGCCAATGACTCTGACTCTGACTCTACCACTCCCACGGGCAGCGCATTCCATGCCCCCACCACTCTCTGGGTAAAGAACCCACCCCTGACATCTCCCCTATACCTTCCACCCTTCACCTTAAATTTATGTCCCCTTGTAACACTCTGTTGTACCCGGGGAAAAAGTTTCTGACTGTCTACTCTATCTATTCCTCTGATCATCTTATAAACCTCTATCAAGTCACCCCTCATCCTTCGCCGTTCCAACGAGAAAAGGCCGAGAACTCTCAACCTATCCTCGTACGACCTACTCTCCATTCCAGGCAACATCCTGGTAAATCTTCTCTGCACCCTCTCCAAAGCTTCCACATCTTTCCTAAAGTGAGGCGACCAGAACTGCACACAATACTCCAACTGTGGCCTAACCAAAGTCCTGTACAGCTGCAACATCACTTCACGACTCTTGAATTCAATCCCTCTGCTAATGAACGATAATACTCCATAGGCCTTCTTACAAACTCTATCCACCTGAGTGGCAACCTTCAAAGATCTATGTACATAGACCCCAAGATCCCTCTGTTCCTCCACCTGACTAAGAACCCTACCATTAACCCTGTATTCCGCATTCTTATTTGTTCTTCCAAAATGGACAACCTCACACTTGACAGGGTTGAACTCCATCCGCCACTCCTCAGCCCAGCTCTGCATCATATCTAAGTCCCTCTGCAGCCGACAACAGCCCTCCTCACTGTCCACAACTCCACCTATCTTTGTATCATCTGCAAATTTACTGACCCACCCTTCGACTCCCTCATCCAAGTCATTAATAAAAATTACAAACAGCAGAGGACCCAGAACTGAACCCTGCAGAACTCCACTTGTAACTGGGCTCCAGGCTGAATATTTACCATCTACCACCACACTCTGCCTTCGACCGGTTAGCCAGTTTTCTATCCAATTGGCCAAATTTCCCTCTATCCCATGCCTCCTGACTTTCCGCATAAGCCTACCATGGGGAACCTTATCAAATGCCTTACTAAAATCCATGTACACTACATCCACTGCTCTACCCTCCTCAACATGCTTGGTCACCTCCTCGAAGAATTCAATAAGACTTGTAAGGCAAGACCTACCCTTCACAAATCCGTGCTGGCTGTCCCTAATCAAGCAGTGTCTTTCCAGATACTCGTAAATCCTATCCCTCAGTACCCTTTCCATTACTTTGCCTACCACAGAAGTAAGACTAACTGGCCTGTAATTCCCGGGGTTATCCCTATTCCCTTTTTTGAACAGGGGCACAACATTCGCTACTCTCCAGTCCCCTGGTACCACCCCCGTTGCCAGTGAAGACGAGAAGATCATTGCCAACGGTACTGCAATTTCCTCTCTTGCTTCCCACATAATCCTAGGATATATCCCGTCAGGCCCGGGGGACTTGTCTATCCTCAAGTTGTTCAAAATGTCCAACACATCTTCCTTCCTAACAGGTATCTCTTCTAGCTTAACAGTCCGTTTCACACTCTCCTCTTCAACAATACGGTCCCTCTCGTTCGTAAATACTGAAGAGAAGTACTTGTTCAAGACCCCTCCTATATCTTCCGACTCAATACACAGTCTCCCACTACTGTCCTTGATCGGACCTACCCTCGTTCTCGTCATTCTCAGGTTTCTCACATACGCATAGAATGCCTTGGGGTTATCCTTGATCCTATCCACCAAGGATTTTTCATGCCCTCTCTTAGCTCTCCTAATCCCTTTCTTCAGGTCCCTTCTGGCTATCCTGTATCCCTCCACTGCTCTGTCTGAACCCTGTTTCCTCAACCTTATGTAAGCCTCCTTCTTCCTCTTTACTAGACATTCAACCTCCCTCGTCAACCAAGGCTCCCTCACACGACCATTTCTTTCCTGCCTGATAGGTACATACATATCAAGGACACGTCGTATCTGCTCCTTGAAAAAGTTCCACATTTCCACCACATCCTTCCCTGACAGCCTATGCTCCCAATGTATGCTCCTCAAATCCTGTCTTACAGCATCATAATTTCCCTTCCCCCAATTGTAAAATCTTCCTTGTTGTGCGCACCTATCTCTCTCCATAACCAAGGTGAAAGTCACAAAATTGTGGTCACCATCACCAAAATGTTCAACCACTAACAAGCCCATCACTTGTCCCGGTTCATTAGTGAGTACCAAATCCAATATGGCCTCCCCTCTGGTTGGACATTCTACATACTGCGTTAGAAAAGCTTTCTGGACACACTGCACAAACACCTTTTGAGCTGTGGAAGACCATATTCTTCATCGGAGATGTTGGTAAAAGTTTAGTGGTTACATAGATGACTGTTAAGGCCACTTTGTGCTGACTCCCAATGTTAACACCTGTGACTGCAGTCAGCATGTCAAATACAGTCATTAAATCAGAAATCATAGTTTCCCCTTAAGTAGCTGTTTACACAACCTCTCCTACCTTCGTGTTCTCCAGTTTTTATTCCTCTTGCCCTATCTTGGTGTGCTGTCTTCATTCTGCTTTGAGGCCCCTTCACCACTGATATGCAGGCTTTGTTTTAGGTCAATCCCATGGCTACAGCTGCCCAGTTCCCCTCTCAGTAAACTGTTTCTTCTGGTCCTATTGCTGACTTTCACTGATTCCCATCCTTTGGGCCAGGCCTCTATGCACCTGAATTATTTCCCTCAACAATTCAGTGCTGACCCTACTGCTGGCTTTAACCCTGGGAGGAACTGGGCAGGTTCTAAGAGTTGAACCATTACATCTGGCAGATCCTAAGATGACCAGGATTCATGCAAAATGTTGGCTGCATTTGATGCTTGTACAGTAAAATGAAGAGCCAAGGTAGGCACAGAGATGGTTATGCAATTTCACCAGAAAATTTAACTGAGTAATGTTTTTATGTTTTCAGATTGCAACAAAAGAGCCATTGAACCCAATCAAGCAGGATGTTAAGAAAGGGAAAATGCGATTTGTGGTGAATGTTTTTCCTCATAAGGGATATATTTGGAACTATGGGGCCCTTCCACAGGTGAGCGGAGAAGGTGTTTATAGGCATGGTAACAATTTATTGATTCTCGTGATACATAATGAAAACAATGGCTGCCTTTCATCTCTTAGAAACCACAACTCCAGAGCTAGGCACCTTAAGCAGAGCCTGTGATACTGTAAGTTACCCTGTTAGCTTGAAGCAATTGAGTGGGTTTGTGTTTTGGGACAACTCAGTATAAAACACACTCATTGAATATGAGAGCAATTTGGTATATTGAGCTGACTGGTCATTTTAAAAAGCTACATCAGTCAAGACTGGATGTTATAACAATAACAAGATGATGAAAGGCTCTGTATCTGAATGTATGTAGCATTTATTACAAAGGAAATGAATTAATTGATAGTACACATTGAAGTAAATAAGTATGGTCTGATGGTCATTACAGTGAAATGGCTTCAGGATAAGGATTGTGTGTGGAATATTGAAAAGACGATGACGTCGAAGAAAAGTACCAATCCAGGTAAAGGTGGAGAGGTAGTACTGTTAATCAAGGATGGCATAATGACCTCGATTCGGAAGATCGGAATAGAGTTATAGAGTCCAACAATATGGCGACAGGCCATTTAGCTCAAACTGGTCCATAACAACCAAAATGTCCATCCACGTGAACCCCATGTCTCTGTACTTGGCCCATATCCTTCTAAACCTTTCCTATTTACGTTTTTGTCCAAACACCTTTTAAATTCCTCAACCACTTCCACTGGCAGCTCATTCCATATGCTTACCACCTTCTATGTAAAAAAAAAGTTGCCCCTCAAGTTCCCATTTATTCTTTCCCCTCTAACCTTAAACTGATGCCCTCTAGTCCTCCTCAATTCCCCAACCTTGGAAAAATGAATTGAATGGAAAATGTCCTTATTTCTAGTTCTGTGGGATTGCCCTTCTATTCCTCTATCTCAGTCAACTGCTTAAATGGCTTGGGGCAGCACAGTGGCTCAGTGGTTAGCACTGCTGCCTCACAGCACCAGAGACCTGGATTCGATTCCAGCCTCAGGCGACTGTCTGTTTGGAGTTTGCACATTCTCCCCGTGTCTGCGTGGGTTTCTTCTGGGTGCTCTGATTTCCTCCCACAGTCCAAAGATGTGCAGGTTAGGTGAATTGGCCATGCTAAATTGCCCATAGTGTTAGGTGCATTAGTCAGAGGGAAATGGGTCTGGGTGGGTTACTCTTCGGAGGGTCAGTGTGGACTGATTGGGCCAAAGGACCTGTTTCCACACTGTAGGAAATCTAATCTAATCTATATTTACCCTCTCCATGCTTCTTATAATCTTATAAACTTCTATAAGATCCCTCTTCAGTCTTCTGCATTCTAAAGAAGACATTTCTAGCTTGTCCAGCCTCTCCCTGTAACTCAGACCTGTGAGTCCTGGCAACATCCTTGCAAACTTCTTCTGCACTATTTTCAGTTTAATGGCATCCTTCCATAGCAAGGTGACCAAAGCTGAACAAAATACTTGAATTGCAGCCTCACCAACATCCTGTACAACTGCAACATAACTTCTCAACTACTATACCCATGCCCTGACTAATGAAGGCCAGAGTTCCAAAAGCCGCCTTTACTGCCCTGTCTACCTGTGATTCCACTTTCAGAGAACCGCACACTTGAACTCTAAGGTCTCTCTGTTCCACTACACTCCTTAAGGCCCTACCATTCACCATGAAGCTCCTACCTTGATTTGACTTTCCAGAATGCAAGAACTCTCCGTTATCAGTATTAAACTCCATTTGCCATTTCTTGGCCCACTTTCCCAACTAATCAAGGTCCTTTTGCAATTTCTGAAAACCTTCATCACCATAATAATCCCATTTTAGTGTCATCTGCAAACTTGTACATTCTCAACCAAATCATTGCTATAGATAACACACAGCAATGGGCCCACATCCAACCCCTGAGGCATACCACTAAGTCACAGGCCTCCAGTCTGACAATAGTCCTTCCAATAATACCCTTTGCTTCCTACTATCAAGCCAATTGTGTATCCAATTGGCCAGCTCCCCCTGCTCCTTCCAGAGCAGCTACCATGTGGACCTTATCAAAGACCTTATTGAAATCCATATAGATTACATCCACTGCCCTGACCACATCAACCTTTCTGATCTCCCACACACAAAGCCATGCTGACTACTCCTAATCAAACCCTGTCTTTCCAAATGCTTGTATATCTTATCCCTCAGAATCTTCTCTAGTAACTTACCCACCACAGATATTAGGCATACTGGCCTATAGTTCCTAGGTTTACCTTTGCAGCCCTTCTTGAATAAGGGCACAACATTTGCTACCCTCCAGTCTTCTGAGACCTCACCCATGGCTAATGATAATGCAAAGATATCAGCCAGGGCCCCTGCAATTTCTTCCCTACCCTCTTGCAGGGTTCTTGGATGTATCTGATAAGGACCAGGAGATTTGTTCACCATCAAACAAATATAATATGTCCAACACCACCTCTACTGTGGTATGGACTGTCCCCAAGATATTCCAACTAACTTCCCCAAGTTCCCAAGTCTTTGTGTCTTTCTCAACGGTAAACACAGAGGAAAGAAATTTATTGAGGATATCAACCACTTCCTGCGGTTCCAAACATACATGTCCAGTTTGGTCCTTGGGTCATATTGTCTCTCTAGTTATTCTTTTTCCATTAATATACTGAAAGTGCACCTTTGGATTCACCCTAATCTTTGCAGCCAAAGCTATCTCGTGTGCCCTTTTCTTCCACCTGATTTCCTCTTTCAGTAAACTCCTGTATCCCCTATATACCTCCAGGGATTCCTTTGATCCCAGCTGCCTGTACCTGAGCCTTGCCTCCTTTTTCTGGTCAAAGCTTCAATGTCTCTTGTAATCCAGAGTTCCATATTCCTGCCAACCTTGCCTTTCACCCTCACAGGAACATAACGATCTTGAACTCGAGCTATCTCACTTTTAAAGGACTCCCACATGCTGGACGCCCCTTTGCCTGCTAACAAACTACTTGAATCAACCTCTGCAAGCTCCTATCTAATTCCATTAATCACCTTGCCCCAATTTAGAACTTGAACAGGTTTGTCCCTCTCCATAACAATTTCAAAATTAATAGAGCTATGGTCACTGGTCACAAAGTGCTCTCTACTGTCACCTCAGTTATTTGCCCTGCCCTGTTTCCCAAGTGTAGGTCAAGTTTTGCGCCTTTCCAAGTAGGACCCTCTATATACTGCTTGAGGAAACTTTCCTGAACACATGTAACAAATGGCAGTGGAATTTGGTTCGAGATGAAGAGTAGCAGAGGAAAGGCGGGCAACTTCTTAGGGGGACCTGTAAGTTGTTCCCATTAATAATCACACAATGTGGAGAAAAGTGTACAAGAAGTAGTATTGGGTGCTTATCATAAAGGGACAGCAGTAATCTATGTATAAAATGGAAAAATCAGATTGGTAGTAGTATGAGGAGTTTGATGAATGCTTTTGAGAGAGTTTCTTAGAGCAGTATGTTTTGGAACTGACCAGTGCAGGTTGTAGTAGACTTGGTATGTGACAGGATTTTAATGATCACAGATTTAAGGCATCCCTACGAAGTGGAAACCACAATATGATTGAGTTTTACAGCCAATATGAAAGGGAGAAGATTGTCTCAGAATAGTGTTTTAAACCTGAATAAGAGTAAGTGTGGGAATGGAAGCTGAGCTAGCTGAAGTAATAAGCCAGGGGATAGGTCAACAGGGACACAGTGGGGGACATTTATGGAGATTTCAGAATACGCAAAAAGTATATCCCTATTGGGAAGAAGAATTCTACAGGGGGGACCTGCTATTTGTGGCTCAGTGAAGCATTGGGGAAAGCCTCATACTTCAGAAAGCAGCTAAACTGCACAAAGATGAGTAGCAGATTGGATGCTAAATTGGAATATAAACAATGCCTGAAAGATTGATACATCAGGAATTATTATTCTGGAAAGTAGCAAATATAGCCTTTTCAAAAAGGACAAAAGGCAAAAAAACAGAACAGCTTGATGTCTGTTGTGAGGAAGGAGAAGAAAATTCAAAAGATTATAGCTGTGCAGTTTAGAAAGCTCCAAAGATAATCAGAACAAATCAACTTTGTTTTTTTCAAATGGAACCCTGTTTGATCAATTTACTGGAGTTCTTTCAATGGAGTAGTGTCGGATTATTGTGGAGCAGTGGTAGTTTCCCTACTCTGAGCTAGGAGAGCTGGTAAACATCCACCTGCCCCCGAAGTGTGCAATAACGTCACTGAACAGATTGATTAGAAAATATCTGAAGGAGTAACAAGTGTGGATAAAGGGGATGCTGGAGATGTAGTATTCCTATTTGACATGGAGCCACATGAAAAGTTATTACAGAAAATATAATCTCATGGTGTAGAAGGATAACACTAGCATCGATAGCTGAAGGACCGACTGTTTCTAGCCAAAATAACCAGAGCAGATTGAGAGTCTGAAAAAAATGAGTCAATGTCTGATTGGCAGTGAGTCCCACAGAGTTTTGTGTTGAGGCCTCAATTTTGTACAATTTACATCCATGTCTTGGATGTGTGGAGTGAATGCTCAAGGTTTGTGTAAACATTTATAGCTTGGGTGCAGGTTGCAGATATTGTGGGTATGTTTACCTCGCTGGGAAGTTGGTTTGAGGCGTTTTCTCTCCTTTCTAGGTGACATTCTCAGTGCTGTGGAGCCTCATATGAAGCAGCTGCTGTACTGTGTTGATTGGAATTTACTTGGTTTTGTTCCTGCTGCTTCTGGTTGTTCATTGCAGCGGTTTGTATATCGGGTCTAGGTCCATGGAGTGAATGCATGGGAACAATTCCCAGGTGACTCCAAGGTTGGAAAGCATGCTTTAAAGGCAGCATAAGGAAGTTGCAGAAGGATTGAGATGGGATGGTTAATGGGCAAAAATATGATTAATGAAAATGGAGTGAGTTTATGATGGTCCAAAATAGGCATCATTCTGCTACTTTCTGAATATTTATTTGAATCTCAACTGCTCTATAAGAATTGTCAATCTTATAGAACACTGTTTGCTTTCATCTACAGAAAACTCCACCCACCCCCCTCATACCTCTAATACGGTTCTTTTCAACACCGTGAAGCCAGATTCCACAATATTTGCTGAATTCTTTGAAGGAGTAACATGTGCTATGGATAAAGGAAAGTCTCTGTAGATGTACTGTACTTGGATTTGATATGAAGCTGGATCCCACATAAAAGTTGATTAAGTCCAACTCTGCTTTTCTGACTTTTGATCCTGGGTGAGCTGCAGTTATGAGCAATGCCTTTGTTTTCAGTTGCTGTCACAAACTCTAATCTCAGCCACTGACACCATCCTGGCCACTGTCTTGAAATGGAATCCATTAAAAACAACTCTGGAGCAGTATTTATCGTGATATGGGCTTCTGAAGACATCTCTAAAATGAGTATTTTCCTCTAGAATCCATTTGAAGGATTGAATTTTTGCACACTTTTCATAAATTTATTTATTAGGTTATACATTACAAACATCCATTTCACAACTGCCCTAGCACACAATTTATGGCCCCCACCTGATTACAACTAAACATAATTATTATAGAATCAGCAACTGCGACCTTTGTTTCTGGTTCCAGGGCTCTTGTGGTGCAGTGGTAGTGCCCATGACTGTGAGCCAGGAGATCTGGGTTCAAGTCCCACCTATAGCAGAGTTGTGTAATAACATCTCTGAATGAATTGAATGGAAAATATCCTTATTTCTAGTTCTGCGGCATTGCCCTTCTACACCTCTATCTCAGTCATCTGTTGCTTAAATGGCTTGTAATCTCCAAACTTATTTCAATGTTTTTCTGGACTAGCACTCAATTCCAGAATATTCTTTATTAGATTTAAATTCTACTGGCAGATATTAGTTTTCACAGAGCATCCAGGCTTTCAGGGAGCTAGGTTGGAAGCTCAGAGCTAGAACGAACAGAGTTGTTGTATCTGGTCTGTTACCCGTGCCACGTGATAGTGTCGAGGAATAGGGAGAGAGAACAGTTAAATGCGTGGCTACAGGGATGGTGCAGGAGGGAGGAATTCTGGTTTCTGGACAACTGGGGTTCTTTCTGGGGAAGATGGGACCTCTATAAACCGGATGGTCTACACCTGAACCTGAGGGGCACCAGTATCCTTGGGGGGAGGTTTGCTAGTGCTCTTGGGGAGGGTTTAAACTTACTCTGCAGGGGCATGGGAACCCAGACTGTAGCTTTAGGGTACAGGACCTTGAGTGTAGGGAGGTTAGGAACAAGGCATCGATCTCGAAGGAGGGTGCCTGTAAACAGGAAGGTGGCTTGAAGTGTGTATACTTCAATGCCAGAAGTACAAGAAATAAGGTAGGTGAACTTGCAACGTGGGTTGGTACCTGGGACTTCGATGTTGTGGCCATTACAGAGACGTGGGTAGAACAGGGACAGGAATGGCTATTGCAGGTTCCAGGGTTTAAATGTTTTAGTAGGGTCAGAGGTGGGGGTATAAGAGGGGGAGGTGTGGCATTGCTTGTCAAGGATAGTATTACAGCGGTGGAAAAGACAATGGAGGAAGACTTGCCATCTGAGGCAGTTTGGGCTGAGGTTAGAAATAGGAAAGGTGAGGTCACCCTGTTAGGAGTTTTCTACAGGCCTCCTAATAGTCCGAGAGACGTAGAGGAAAGTATTGCAAGGATGATTCAGGAGAAGAGTGAAAGTAGTAGGGTGGTTGTTATGAGGGACTTCCCTGATATTGACTGGGAAAGCTATAGCTAGAGTTCGTTAGATGGGTCAGTGTTTGTCCAATGTGTGCAGGAGGGTTTCCTGACACAATATGTAGACAGGCCAACAAGAGGTGAGGCCATACTGGATTTGGTTCTAGGTAATGAACCAGGCCAGGTGTTAGACTTGGACGTAGGTGAGCACTTTGGGGACAGTGACCACAACTCAGTGACTTTTACTCTAATGATGGAGAGGGATAAGTGTGCACTGCAGGGCAGGAGTTATAGCTGGGGGCAGGGAAATTATGATGCAGTGAGGCATAACTTAGGATGTGTGGATTGGAAAAATAGTCTTCAAGGGAAGGACACAAATGATATGTGGATCTTGTTCAAGGAGCAGCTATTGGGTGTCCTTGATAAGTATGTACCAGTCAGGCAGGGAGGAAAGGGTCTTGTGAGGGAGCCGTGGTTTAATAAGGAATTGGAATCCCTTGTGAAAGGGAAGAGGGCAGCCTATGTAAAGATGAGGCGTGAAGGTTCAGTTGGGGTGATTGAGAGTTGTAAGGTAGCCAGGAAGGATCTAAAGAGAGAGCTAAGAGCAGCGAGAAGGGGACATGAAAAGTCCTTGGTTGGTAGGATTAGGGAATACCCAAAGGCTTTCTATAGGTATGTCAGGAATAAAAAGATGACGAGGGTAGGTATCGGTCCAGTCAAGGATAGTAGTGGGAAGTTGTGTGTGGAGGCAGAGGAGATTGGAGAGAGACTAAATCAATACTTTTCGTCAGTATTCACTCAGGAACAGGACATTGTTGCTGATGTGAATATTGAGTCACAAGTGATTAGAATGGATGGCTTTGAGGTATGTAGGGAAGAGGTCCGGGGAATACTGGAAAGGGTGAAAATAGATAAGTCCTCTGGGCCTGATGGCATTTATCCTAGGATCCTCTGGGAAGCTAGGGAGGAGATAGCGGAGCCATTGGCCTTGATTTTTATGTCGTCGTTGTCTACAGGAATAGTGCCAGAAGACTGGAGAATAGCGAGTGTGGTCCCCTTGTTCAAGAAGGGGAGTAGGGACAACCCTAGTAACTATAGGCCAGTGAGTCTCACTTCTGTTGTGGGCAAAGTCTTAGAGAGAATTGTAAGTGATAGGACTTATGAACATCTGGATAGGAATAATGTGATCCAGGATAGTCAGCATGGTTTTGTGAAGAGCAGGTCGTGCCTCACAAACCTTACTGAGTTCTTTGAGAAGGTGACCAAGGAAGTGGACGAGGGTAAAGCGGTAGATGTGGTGTATATGGATTTTAGCAAGGCGTTCGATAAGGTACCCCATGGTAGGCTACTGCAACAATTACGGAGGTATGGCATTGAGGGTGCATTAGAGGTTTGGATTAGGAATTGGCTGACTGGAAGGAGACAGAGGGTCGTTGTTGATGGTAAAGGTTCATCTTGGAGCGCAGTTACTAGCAGTGTTCCACAAGGATCTGTTTTGGGACCATTGTTGTTTGTCATTTTTATAAATGACCTGGAGGAGGGGCTTGTATGCTGGGTGAGCAAGTTTGCGGATGATACGAAAGTCGGTGGAGTGGTGGACAGCGAAGAAGGATGTGGCAGGTTACAGCGGGATATAGATAAGTTGCAGAGCTGGGCAGAAAGGTGGCAAATGGAGTTCAATGTAGCTAAGTGTGAAGTCATTCACTTTGGTAGGAGTAACAAGAAGATGGATTACTGGGCGAATGGTAGGCTACTTGGTAGTGTGGATGAGCAGAGGGATCTTGGTGTCCATGTACACAGATCTCTGAAGGTTGCCACCCAGGTAAATAGTGCTGTGAAGAAGGCATATGGCATACTGGGCTTTATTGGTAGAGGAATTGAGTTCGAGTCCTGAGGTCATGTTGCAGTTGTATAAGACTCTGGTGCGGCCTTTTCTGGAGTATTGTGTACAGTTTTGGTCGCCATACTATAGGAAGGATGTGGAGGCACTGGAACGGGTGCAGAGGAGGTTTACCAGAATGTTGTCTGGCGTGGTAGGAAGATCGTATGAGGAAAGGCTGAGGCACTTGGGGCTTTTCTCATTGGAGAAAAGAAGGTTTAGGGGAGATTTGATAGAGGTGTACAAGATGATTAGGGGTTTAGATAGGGTTGACAGTGAGAACCTTTTTCCGCTAATGAAGTCAGCTGTTACTAGGGGACACAGCTTTAAATTAAGGGGTGGTAGGTATAGGACAGATATTAGGGGTAGATTCTTTACTCAGTGGGTTGTGAGTTCATGGAATGCCCTGCCAGTATCAGTGGTGGACTCTCCCTCTTTATGGTCATTTAAGCGGGCATTGGATAAGCATATGGAGGTTATTGGGCTGGTGTAGGTTATGTAGGCTTCGGTCGGTGCAACATCGAGGGCCGAAGGGCCTGTACTGCACTGTATTTTTCTATGTTCTATTAGCTTGGGCCCTTTTATCACTGAGTTGTGACGTTGCTGCAAGTTCAAACATGTCCATAGCCTTCCAATTTTTATTGTCTCCATAATTACAACCCTTGTTTGTCCTTACACCCTGAATTCTTGTGCATGTCCCAACACCCTTTGCTTGTTATTGTTAGGTATGTGCTCTATGCTCTGGTGCCTATTTATCTCCTTTACGAGCGCACATGCCACTCTTCCTTTGATCCTTTTTAAAAGCCACTTTGGCCAAATTTTCTTATTGAATGTTTCCTTTGGCTCAACAGGACGGGTTGGACCAAAGAGTCTGTTTCCATGCTGTACATCTCTATGACTCTGACTCTGTGGGTTTTAATTGCAGAGTCGAAAAATGGGGCACTGGAAAAGCACAGCAGGGTTAGCAGCAACTGAGGAGCAGGAGCGTCGGCATTTCAGGCATAAGCCCTTTATCAGGAATGTGGAAGGCTTATGTCTGAAATGTCTTCGGTTGCTGCCTGACCCGCTGTGCTTTTCCAGTGCCACACTTTTCAACTCTGACTCTCTCCAGCATCTGTAGTATTCACTTTCTCCAAGTTTTAATTGCTGCAAAGCTTATCAATGGACTTTATCCCATATCAAAAGCAGTTTATTTTTATTGAAGGTTAGTTCTACATTGAACTCTGTGATGTGGAGGTTTTTCGGTTTTTGTTTAAGGTGGACCTCTACTGAAGTTCACCCACATTTCAGACGACAATTTGCACTGGAAATTCATGTGCTTGTACCGTCGAAAGTGCCGTATATACTCATGTATAGGTCGAATTATTAAGACTTTTTAAAGGTTCAAAATAGAGGGTTGGCTAATACACGGGAACAAGTTTTGAGGGGCTGAAATTCATGCTGCAGTTTGAAATACCGTATTATTGGCAAAAGTCAATTTGATCGCACATCTAATCCCAGGTAAAGAAGAAAAACAATGAATTACGAAAATGTCAAAGATTCATTGAGATCCTGCAAGATCACGCTGTTCCATATCGTCATGGTCTGGTATAATGGCATGCTTAAAATGAAACATTTATTAAATTCTGAATACGTAAGCGTCTTGAACTTTCCCACCAAATTCATCTGTTGCTCTCCTATGTTATAAACCTCAACATTAACAAATGTCAAAGAATTAAAGATATATCGGTATGTTGCTAATTTATATCACTTTTATTCAAATATAATGGCGCAATTAAAATGGTTAACAAAGTTTGGGAGAAGATTTGTAGCTCGAGTGCTCGTTGTTGTTGTGGTTCTGTTCGCCAAGATGGGAATTTGTGTTGCAGACGTTTCATCCCCTGTCTAGGGGACATCCTCAGTGCTTGGGAGCCTCTTGTGAAGCGCTTCTGTGATGTTTCCTCCGGCATTTAGAGTGGCCTGTATCTGCCGCTTCTGGTTGTCAGTTCCAGCTGTCAACTGACAACCGGAAGCGGCAGATACAGGCCACTCTAAATGCCGGAGGAAACATCACAGAAGCGCTTCACAGGAGGCTCCCAAGCACTAAGGGTGTCACCTAGACGGGACGAAACGTCTGCAACACAAATTCCCAGCTCGGCGAACAGAACCACAACAATAAAATGGTTAACTTTTTAAAGATATTAACTTTTGGATGGATAGTGAACAAAGTGTGATAAATACTGATAGACTTAGTACTAGTCTGATTGAATGAATCAATCAAAACGTGCTGTAGTAAACCAAGTGCGGTAAGTAGAGTTATGAATGAGTAGGGACGCAGTATAATAAATAAAGAACGATGAGTAGAGTTACTGAATGCAATTTTGTTTAAGTGGGATAATGGGAACACGCAGTTTCCTGTGTAAAAGGGTTACAGTGCGGGGTCAACTTGCACATGAGATGTATGGAAAATACAAGATTTTTGGGCCAAAACTAAAGGGTTGACTTATTCATGAGATCAGCCTGTACACGGCTATTTATGGTAATTGTAATAGACCGATGTGTAGGTGCTGGCGTTGGACTGGGGTGGACAAAGTCAAAAGTCACACAACACCAGGTTATTGTCCAACCGGTTTATTGAAATCACTAGCTTTCGGAACGCTGCTCCTTCATCAGGTGAAATGTTTCCTTGACACTGCGAGAGGTATGATAGCACGATCTCTCTGTATAGTCTGTGTGTAGGAAGACTTGAGCAGGTTTGTGATCTATAGTCGAAGGAGCATTGCTGCAAAAGCTTATGATGTCAAATAAACCCATTGGAACATAACCTAATTTTTGAGGTGCCGATGTTGGACTGGGGTATACAAAGTTAAAAATCTCACAACATCAGGTTATAGTCCAGCAAGTTTATTTGGAAACTCTAGCTTTCAGAGCACTGCTCCTTCTTCAGGTGGTTGTCACCTGATGGAGCAGTGCTCCAAAAGTTAGTGTTTCCAAATAAACCTATTGGATTGTAACCTGATATTGTGACTTCTGTCTCTGTAATAGACTGTTTATTGGTTCATTTGCCTTACCAGGGATTGCTCTTTTCGACACATTAAGCTGTACCACCATGAAGGGGAGATTGTGTTGCTATGTATTGTGGAGTGGTAATCCAGTGCCCCATGTTTGGGAACATGGGTTTTGACTCTCTCCCAACTGGGGACAGGTTAAGAGAGAGGGGACAATTCTGTCCTGACTGGGAGCAGGTCAAAAAGAGTATGGAATGGAACAAGAAATCTCTGGTTTGAGATCAACTGGACTTCATGCCAAGCAATGGGCTTCAAGAATATTTGCTAAGCATCAAAGGGATGCAATGAATAGGGTTTAGATTCAGCAAAGGGTACACAGTACATTATAGGCATTCAGTAGATCTCAGAAAATGCAGTCGATGGGGGGCTCAGTTGGTCAATGTTCCACCTGCCTGTTACACCCACTGTGCTCTTGTTCTTACAGACTTGGGAAGACCCAAGACACTCAGACGAGTCAACAAAATGCCATGGTGACAATGATCCTATTGATGTTTGTGAAATTGGAACCAAGGTATGTCTTATAGATGTTCAACCAGTGATGATGTTCAGCTAGTACATTTCAAAGCAGCCATTTCTTCTGTTTTATTGTGGGAAAATGCTGTATTTATAATTTAATCTTTGAAGGTGCTGGCTTGCAGGTTAGGAATTGCTCCCATGCAATTCTTAAAGGTCCTCCCAACTGGTGTGCATCAACTTAGAACTGAGGAGAGAAGATGAATGTTCATCAGCCAATCCCCTCACTCTCCCTGCCTCATCAGACTATTTATTTGATGAGTAGTGAATCCACACAGCTCTTGTCTGTTACTCTCCGACTGGACTTGCTCAGTCCACGTTACCCTGCAGGTTTATTTCCTTTGTGTCCAACCCATTTCCTTTGTAAATCTTTGTTTGTTTCCACTTCTGCAGCCTTGTTCACACAGAACTTGTCCTTGTCCTCATCTCCTCTCCACATCTCGTGCTTAAAACTTTAAATCTGCACCATAATCCTTGAACAATTAACTACATGGAACAGCTTATCCTCATCTGCCTTCTCATAATCTTGTACATTTGTCAAATCTCGCTCATCTTTTTACTCTGAGAACAGCCCCATTTTTTCCTAACTTTGTAGGTGAAATCTCCCACTCCGGAACCATTCTTGTGCCCTATTAAGGACCCTCCTATCCTTCCTAATGTATAGTGACCAGTATTAGACCAATTAAAGCTTTTTAAATGTTCAGCTTATAACCACCCTACTTTTCCAATTCAATGTCTGTTCTTGAGTCCCTATCTGTCAACTAATCACTGTTTCCCTGTCCAGTGACCTTCAAAGACTGCTGCACATATTCTTGCAGGTCCCTTTGTTTCTGCCCAAGCTTCAGAACCTTGTGATTTAAGTGTATTTACTCTTACCATTGTCTCAAAATACATCCCTTACAGCTTTTGTTTACTAAAG
Source organism: Chiloscyllium punctatum (assembly GCF_047496795.1). Taxonomy (NCBI): domain Eukaryota; kingdom Metazoa; phylum Chordata; class Chondrichthyes; order Orectolobiformes; family Hemiscylliidae; genus Chiloscyllium; species Chiloscyllium punctatum. The sequence continues at coordinate 61,220,394 of NC_092776.1, read as the reverse complement.
TCCATTTAATACTTACCTACTCATTCTGCCAGCCTGTCAGTCATATTATGGGCAATTTGTATCATCCTGACTTTTACTCCTCCGTGTGTATGATCAGATTTTGAAGCTCAACTCTATTCTAAAGTCTAAGTCATTTCACACATCGCACTGACCCCTGGGGAGCACCACTGTCTACCACACTGAAAACTATAACTCATTCTCTCCATAGTTAGAGATGCAGATATGGGGGCTCTGCATCTCCCACCACCCCTAACACTACAGTGCCCTTTCACCTCAATTCTCATTCCTAGGTATATATTTGGAGGGTAGTACTATAAGTATTTTGGAGAACTTGATACTGTTTCTAAAATTTTCTTCTGGCATTTTGCCTACAGGAAGGCATCTGATTGAAGGAAATTAACCATTTTAAATCTGAGTTATTGTTTTATTTCAGGTATGTTGCAGAGGAGAGGTTATCAAGGTCAAAGTTCTTGGAATTCTGGCAATGATAGATGAAGGTGAAACTGACTGGAAAGTTATTGCAATAAATGTTGAGGATCCTGAGGCAAATAGTTTTCAAAGTAAGTCTCTGCAGCCTGCAGGTCAAAGTATGTAGATAATTGCTGAAGTTATGATACTTAACACATTTTAGTATGCCTTTTGGCATAAAATGCAACTGTTTGGACTGAATAGGGTTCCTTGATCATGGGCATAGAGACTAGAAAGGAATTATACATCCCCCAACCCAAACCCAGAAATATTATTGATGTTCCTTTTGATTCAGTACTTTGATGTCTTCGCAAGCAGATTCCAGGCCCTAATGTAGTTCCGATGTATATTTAGACACAACAATCTTTAAATAAACTTTCTGGTGAATTCCAGAACCATTTTTTAATAGACCTTGCCCTGCTTGTTTTAAGTGTTGTCAACAGATTTGAGAACATTGCATGTGGCTTTGTCCAGGTTAATGTAGCTTCCTTAACTTTAGATGGGGAGAGGTGCAATGTTAATGTTTTTGACATTTCTTCCTGAAATAAGCCTGGTTAACTGATTATTTCATTTCCTGCTGTTTTGTTGAAATATTTTGTTCAGATTGATTGGTGCGATCATTTACTGTCATGAGTCATCACTGAGCATAATGGAAATCAAACTCCTGCTATTCCTGGAGTCTTTTAAAACTGCATACAGATTCCCCAGTTTGCCTAATTCTTAAATCTCAGTTGACAGAAAACACAAACCAAGTTTTTGTACATCGGAATTAATATTTATTACAAGTAATTGGACTTTAGCTGCAGAGAAACAGTTATGAACTGTTCGCATAAAACTCTATACTCGTTTAAAACTTTTATCCCCTAAATCGCTACACACGTGTGCATATGCACACAGATGGACATACAGGGGTAAAAATAAAGGAGTTACACCCTGGAGGAAAACTGGGAAAACAATCGTTGTCCACAGGATCTGCTGTGTTGATCAAAATGTTGCTCCTCAGTATTTTTTCAGATGCTTCCACTCTTTGCAAGAAGCACAGGGTGCCTAGTTCACTGGTTAAAGGCTGTGACTTATAAATTACAATTTGCAACCTTTAGCACTGCAGACTAAAAGGTAGAACAGTCTAAAGTGGCTATTTCTACTAAGAACAGAGAGAATCCCTTGGTTGGTAGTGGGGGTCTCTATCTTGTTTACAACCGTAGTTATTCTAATCTGCTACCTGTTGACGACCAAAGCTTCATTTGTACACAGCCCTTTGGTTGCAATTCATCGACAACCAATGCTCTAATTCACAACTGTGCAAACAATGTTCACAATGCGTATGACATTACTTGCTTTTGAATTGTACGCTTGTCGTTGGTTTAAAAACCATTCTTTTCTCATCTTAGTCCACAGTTTTAAAAAGACACAGCCTTTACATATCTCTGCTTTTAAAAAGGTGAAAGTGCATTTCATTACAAAATATTGGATGTACAAATGACAAAACGCAGTACTTAAATCTATTCTTCACTCTCCCATTTAGTATTATCAAGCAAATTGATAAATTCTTAACTACACGAACTGTCGTGAGTCCAAACAAATCACAATTCAATTGGACCTTGGACAATGGACCCAGGGTATGCTCTCCACCAATCCTATTTACCAGCACTCTTATTTGTTTAAGTCTTTGGAAGGAAGAAAATAAATCCTCCAGCAAGACAGTTCTGATAGTCTTTGTATCTCTCAATACTGTTTTGAGCCTGGATCCTGCTTTTGAAGAAAAAGGGGTTATTTCCTTTCAGATTAAAAACCCTTCATACCTTTCATCTGTATGCTACTTCTGCACTCACTGCAGTATTTACCTCTGGTCTTTGAGTTACAGTTAAAGTTACAATCCGATCTGTAGCTTTTTCCTTCTGGGTCTCCTTTTTGGACTCATTCTTACAAACACCTGTCGGTCCCATGGTTTTCTCCTCACCTGATGCCATTTTGAACAAGTGCATCCTACTTAGATTGGAAAGATTTTCATTTCTGATTTTCACCTCCACCCTCGGTACTTGACGCATCCTCAACTCAGAAAGGTATTGAGTCATTTCCAGATGTCCATTCCTTACCTTGGCTACTTGCCTTGCTTTCAGTTTCCCGTTACATATTCCTTTTGAATTTGGTGATGGAGCACAAAGGGTTGTAATGCCAACCGCAGTAAGGAGACTATGTTCCAAGTGTAGTAGGACAGCAAAATATGCTTTAACGTGTTGTCAATTGCACTATAAATATACCCTGTTGACTTTACAGTTTCTTAATGATGTTGCTCATGGGCCTTTAGTGACTGAAATAACAAAAATAACTTGACTATTTTAATATGGAGCAGTGTAATATCAGAAAATCCACCAATTTAAACTGAGCAAACTTTGTGTCCTTTTACATTTAGATATTGAAGATGTAAGACGGCTGAAACCAGGTTATCTGGAGGCCACAGTAGATTGGTTCAGACGATATAAGGTGCCTGATGGAAAACCTGAAAACCAGTTTGCGTTCAATGGTGAATTCAAAGACAAGGTATCTTGGCAACTACCATTAAGCTTTGAAAGTTCCTTTTCTTTGAGTCCTGAATGAGTACGTTTCCCAAAGACGTACAGATTTGGCAAAGTATTTTGAAAGCGAAGTGGTGGCACAGGAGATATTGAAGGGTGGGGCGTGAGCTGTTTGGGGAGAGGGAGAGGTGGCTGTGTAAGGTGGGGGCTTTTTGTGAGATTGGGGAGGGGCTGTTTGTGGGAAGGGACTATCTGGGGGAGAGGGCAGGGTCTTGTTTGTGAAGTGGCGACTGTTTGGGGGAGAGGGACAATCAGCTGTTTGGGGGAGTGGTTTGAGAATATGTTTTGAGAATAATGAAAAACCATTCACTGACAGCTTGTTGACTGTTGTTGAAGGCAAGTGGAGTGGATTATGCTGCTTGTTTCCATCGTCAGTCCTACTTAATGTTGTAAAAAGCTGTTCGCAGCTGGCAGTCTGGTGCTAAGTTGATCATCTTATGTTGGCTAATTTGAGTTGCTGAGGATTAATGCTCCAGCTGCCTTCTGCTAAATTTTCAACTGCTCAGTCTTTGACCCCCTAATTTGTGAAGATTATTCTCTCATGTTCCAGTTTTAATTCTGTGGGCTCAGTTGCTGTTGGAGCGTATCTTTGCTGCCAACTTCTTGCTCTTTGTCTTTTTGGATATTTTTCACATTCAGTTGTGCTATATGGGCAACGCTGGCTGGGCCAGCATTTATTGTCCATCCTGACCGCTGTTGAGTCAGTGGGGGTGAGCAGCTGCCATGAACTGCTGCTGTCTGTGTGCTGACCCACGTTATCATTAGGGAGGGATTTCTGGTGCCTAGGCCGTGCCAGGTGGTGTGACTGCTTTCATTTCTTTGAAACAACTGAGTGTCCTGGAAGGCCATTTCAGAGGGCAGTTGACAGTATCACATTTTTACTGAGTCAGGAGTTACATATATGACAGATTTCCTTCCCTTAAACGACACTAGTGAACCAGATGGGTCTTTCCAGCAATCAGCAGTTTCATGCTGATCATTAGACTCTTTACTTATCGAATGCAACTTCCACCATTTGCTGTGGAGGGATTTGAAACCGGTTTCCATAACATTCCCTGGGTCTCTAGATTAAATTCCAGCGATAATACCACTAGGCTATTGCCTCCCCTTTGATTCCCTGTAATTTTCAGTATTTGTTTGATGTTTCAACAGCTTGAAAGAAGACTGATAACAAGAGATTTGTTACTTTCAGGATTTTGCCATCCAGGTGATCAAAAGCACACATGAGTTTTGGAAGGCCCTGGTAATGAACAAGGAATCAGTAGGAGGAATTCACTGGTATGTGTGGCACTTGCAAAGTGGTCAGTTTGTAAAGAATAAAACCTGAAGCACAGCAAATAATCACCAGCATTTACTTAATTTTTTCATAGAATCCCTACAGTGTGGAAACAGGCCATTTGGCCCAACAAGTCCACACTGACCCTCTGAACAGAATCCCACCCAAACCCCGCCTTGGGCTACATTTCCCCTAAGGCACCTAATCTACACACCCCTGAAGACTATATGGGCAATTTAGCATAGCTAAATATCCTAACCTGCACATCTTTGGATTGTGGGAGGAAACCGGATCACCCGGAGGAAACCCGTGTGGCCACGGGGAGAACGTGAAAACTCCGCACAGTCGTCAGAGGCTGAGTTTGGGTGGGAGACTTTTCGGAGGGGCGATGTGGACTTGTTGGCCGAAGGGTTTGTTTCCACACTCTAGGGATTTGAAGACTGAGGCTGGAATCAAACCTGGGTCTGTGGTGCTGTGAAGCAGCAGTGCTAACCACTGAGCCACCGTGCTGCCCTTACTTATCCTGTATCATTTCAAGATGTTACTTTGAGATTTTTTTTTCATTAAATTCCAATGAGTACATCGTCAATGATAATCAGAATCGATGTGGAATAGAGATTAGGAAAGAAGGACGGAGGTTGGATGAGGGTGTGAGAAAAGTACCTGAGGGAGGGGTAGGAGAAGTATAGGTTTACCTGAGCACTACGCGTCTAATTCACCAAATATATTTGACCCTTACACCTTTGACAAGCCGTTGTCCACCTCAGTGGGGTTACATTCTCAATCCATACATGCAAATCTAATCTCAGAGCTTTTCTACACCCGACTTCTCTTCCTGTCTCCATGCTATTGCTTACGAGAGCCTTGTCGCCCTCTTCCCAACCACTACTTGGTGATTAAAGCCAAAGATCTGTGGTTACTGGAAATCCGAAATAAACACAAATTGCTGGAAAAGCTCAGCAGGTTTGGCATGTGTGGAGAGAAATTGTAATTAACGTTTTCTCTGATTTCTCTCCACACGTGCTGCCAGACCTGTTGAGCTTTTCCACCACTTTGTTTTTGTCACTTTTTGGTGATAACATCTGAAGCAGTGAAGGTTCAGCCAGCTTTTGCCTCACTATCCAAACAATGTACTTACTGCTGTATGGCAAGTCTAAAGTAAAAAGCAAAAGTGCTGGAAATACTCAAGTCGGACAGGATCTGTAATGTTTTTGGTTGGTGATCATTTGCCAAAACTGAGAAGATATAGTGAGTTCTATTTGAGTCCAGAGGCTTGGTGAGCAAGGAATGGAGGGAAAAAGAATGCATCTGGAAAGATGGGGTGCAGCATAGAATAAATGGTAGCAAATGTTGAGCTTGCCAGTGATACTGGAATTCAAAGAAGGTAATTGAGACAATTTAAAGAATCAATACATGGGAAGACACCATATACAGGGAAGATGAAGAACAACCAACTGAAGGTAAGGGAAGGGCTAACCTTTTATGCAAAGCTGATGAAACTTTACAGCAAAACAGGAAATGGCATTTGTAACAATCATTGCAAAGATGAGAAAGGAGGTGTGTGTAGGACTGGAACAGACTTCCTCATATCCCACAGAAAGGCAGATAGTTAGAACTCATGGGATACATGGCAGTACCTTTTTATTTGGAGGGAATGTGTAAATTAAATGAGGAAACAGTGCTGTAATAGTCTGCAGTTGGGCAGCAAATGTAGGGAGGGGAAAGTTCACGTTCAGATTGTGCTCATCACATTTCCGATATTTTTGTTTAAATGTGTGAATTAAGGAATAGGCCAGAGGCAATATTTTCCCCAATGAATACATGAATCTCTATAATCCACATGGTTGCTTTGCCCCTCGATCATTTCAGACCTAAGTTTTACTGACATGAGATTTTGCCTCTGTCTTCAGCACAAACATGACGGTGTCTGATAGTCCTTTCCAATGCTCTGAAACTGAAGCTAAAGCTTTTGTGGATGCGGTAAGTAGCCTAATAATTTGTCTGATGACTGTGACTTTTGGAATTTATAATGAATATTTTGTCTCAGGCCTATTCGACTAAAGCATGTCTTGCTGCATGCACTTGGTCATTGCTGTGCTCTTCCCAGTTTATTTTTTTGAGTACCGATTTGCAATGTTCAAGAGCACTTGGAGGAGAGCTGCAGACAGCTGTCTAATGGTGCTTTCACTCACTGCTCTGAGCCAGAAGTTCCTGGGTTTAAACAAACAATTTGGAGAGTTTGCGAGCAATGTTTTTCCCTCAATGGTGTCTGGGTGTCATTTAATCTGTCATGTCTTCCACCTTTCTCTGACCTTGCCGACTGTTCTTTCACCTTTGCCTTCACACTTACTTAAAACTGATTCTTATTGAAATAAACAACCTAAGAAATTAACTTTTTGTCTGTTCTTGGGATGTAACCATTATTGGTAATTCATTGCCCACCCTGACTGTCTCTGAGGATGTGGTGATGCACTAGCACAGGTGCAGCAAGCAATTAAAGGAGTAAAACAGTATGTTGGCCATTATTTTAAAGGGGATTCAAGTACAGGAGTAAAGATATCTTGCTGTAGTTGTATAGGACTTTTGGGAGACCTCCCCTGGAATATTGTGTAGTTTTGATCCCTTTATCTAAGGGAGGATATATTTGTCATAGAGGGCACTGGAATGGTGGGATTGTCTAATAAGGGGAGATTTAGGAAAGTGGTTTTGTATTCCATGCACATCGACAGCATTACCCTCTTTTACCCTCTGTAAACACACCAAAAGATCGAGCAAGTCAGTTAGACATGATTAAAACTCATGCTGGCTTTTGAAAATTAATGAGGATTTGCCCAAATGACAGTGAATTTTGTCCCTTGTAATAATTTCTTAAAGCTTTGCTACCACTGATTATACTGTCTGATTTGTAGCTGCTGGGTATTGTTTTTTAAACAAAGTAGTAACATTTTAAATTCTGCAGTCCTCTGGCAATACTGGCATAATTATGGAGGATTTGAAGATTATGGTCTGTACTCCAACCTTTACTTGCCCTCATTTGGGAAGGAAAAATGTAAATATACTAAAGGAAAAAAGTGAGATCTAACCTTGCTAACCAGTCTCCCATGGGGAATCTTGTCGAACGCCTTACTGAAGTCCATATAGATCACATCTACCACTCTGTCCTCATCAATCCTCTTTGTTACTTCTTCAAAGAGGCATCTGGATGGGTGTATGAATAGGAAGGGTTTGGAGGGATATGGGCCGGGTGCTGGTAGGTGGGACTAGATTGGTTTGGGATATCTGGACGGGTTGGACCGAAGGGTCTGTTTCCATACTGTACATCTCTAAGACTCTATGACAGTTCAGAGTTCATCAGGATGATCCCTGGACTGGAGGGGTTGTCTTATAAGGTAAAAACAATGACTGCAGATGCTGGAAACCAGATTCTGGGTTAGTGGTACTGGAAGAGCACAGCAGTTCAGGCAGCATCCGAGGAGCAGTAAAATCGATGTTTCGGGTTGTCTTGTAAACAAAGGCAAAATAGTTTGGAATTGAACTCCCTGTAGTTTAGAAGAATGCGAGGTGATCTCATTTAGACATAGTTCTTAAGGGGCTTGACAGGGTAAATGTTAAGAGGATGCTCCTCACATGGGAGAGTTTGGGACCAAGATGACGTACACTCAGAATAAAGAGGTGCCAATTCAAAACTGAGATGAGGAGGAATTTCTTCTAAATGTTTAATGGACTGAGACTTCAGGCTAAGAGAGGTTCTTAGTCAGGCACTCAAAGGGAAAGGGCAGGAAAGTGGACATGAGGAATGTCGAATCAGTCATGATGCCATGGTGGATCTAGCTCAAGGGGCCAAATGGCCTCTCATTTCTTATTGTCTATGGAGTAGGAGCAGGATAATGAGACTCATTAGACAGCACCATCAGAGTCAGAACAAACATGGTGGATCAAATGGCCTCCTTTGGTCATGCTATTATTAGTTATATGACTCTCATTAAACATTCCTAAACACTGTTTTTCCAGGTACCAGCATATGGAGCAGGTGATTCAGTCCCAGTGGATGGTAAGACATTTCCGAATTTGTATTTACACCTCCATAGAGTGCATGTTATTACACAGTGCTTGGCAAATTCATCATGGAATTTGGTGCAGAAGTACTATGCTGGTCAGCACCTATTGCTCTATTTTCTATTATTCACACTTTGCTGCTTTAGTTCTTGAACTGAGATGAGAATAACCATATCACTTGTACATCAGATATGCCTTGGACCTGTGTCTGTGAAAACATCTTTTTCCCCATTGCAATATCATTCTTTCTGAGCCATTAGATTTCTAAAATATTCCAAACCCTTGTGATCTCCCCCAAACTGAGAACTGATGTGTAATTTTCCCAAGTGTCTCTTCCTCTTATCTGATGAAGTTAAAAATCACAACACCAGGTTATAGTCCAACAGATTTATTTGGGAAGTACTAGCTTTTAGAGCACTGCTCCTTCACGAGCAAAAAGGTCTAAAGCTAGTGCTTCCAAATAAACCTGTTGGACTATAAGCTGGTGTCGTGTGATTTTTAACTTTGTTCAATTCAGTGCAACACCAGCACCTCCACATCTTATTGTTGAATGAATCACTTTCTGGAAGCCATTTTGGCTCTTAGTCTTTGTCCAGCTAGACAGATTATCATCAGGTTGTATTCACTTTGGGACAGGGCAAATGTGTCTACTTGCTGCTCCTCCAGTCTCACTTTTACAAATTCCAATTTCTCTCATTCTCTCTGTACACTCCCTTGTCTCTGTTTTTCTTGAATTCACTCACTCTTTATGTCCCTCTCCTCATTGCTCACTGTCTCTAGATTCTAGTGCGGAGAAACTGATTAGAATCAAAGGCTAGAATTTGAAATGTTTTAAAAGGGAAAATATTGGAATCCATTATTAAGTTGGGGGTAATGGCATTTATAAAATGATTGATTAGACAAAGTCAACATGATGTTAAATAAAAATATTGACAAAATTTGAGGATGTAGTGGGGTAGATATAGTTGAATAAGTCAGTGTGATATATTGGAATGTTCAAAATGCCTCAATAAGGTGCTACTATGCAGATTTATTGCAGAAGATGGATTGGGTTAATATGTTAGGGTGGACAGCATATTCCTTAACCAAAGAAAAAGGAGTAGGAACAAATCGACCAATTTCAAATTCAGGATGTGTGTGGTGCACTAAGATCAATGCTAGGTTCTCAACTATTTATAACTTACCTAATGACTAAGGAGAAGGGAGTAACTAATGTACCCAGATTTTCTGCTAATATGTTAGATTTTCATATTCATGGATTCATACAGTGCAGAAAAGGCCCTCCAGCCTCCACTACCTCCACAGACAATGCATTTGAGATTCCCACCACCCACTGAGTAAAAAGGTTATTTCCCCAAATCCCCTCTGGATCTCCTGCCCCTTACCATGCTGCTCTCTTTTCACTTTGTCTGTATCCTTTATAATCTTATACACCTCAATCAGTCTTCTCTGCTGTAGACAATCCAAGCCTATCTAGTCACTCCCTATTTCTCCATCCTGGGTGAACTTCCTCTGTACCCCCTCCAGTACTATCCCACCCTGTAGCGAGGTGACCAGAACTGTACACAGTACTCTAGTTGTGGGCTGACCAAATTTGTGTACAACTCCAACATTATTTCCTTGCTCTTATACTCTCTGCCATGATGGATTAAAGCAAGTGTCCCATATGCCTTTCTAGCTATCCTATTCACATCCTCTGACTCCACCCGAAGATCCCTCTGTTCTTCTAAGCTACCCAGTGTCCTACCATTCATTAAATATTCCCTTATCTTGTCCCTTCTTGCAAAGTGCATCACCTTGCAACTTATCAGGGTTAAACATCATTAGCTGACGGTCTGACCAACCCATTTATATCTTCCTCTAACCTACAACCATTATCTTCACTATTAACCACTCTACCAATTTTGCTGTTTTCTGCAAATTTACTTAACATTCCCCCCCATATTTTCATCTATACCATTTCTGTATATAACAAACAACCCGGGGTTCCAATACTGATCCTCGTGGTATAATGCTGGACAACCAGCCTCCAGTCACTCAGTGTTCTACCAGTTTCTGATTCATCTCACCACGTTTCCCTGAATTCCATGTGCTTTAGCCTTCTTACCAGTCTCTCATATGGGACCTTGTCAAAATGTTTGCTAAAATTCATATAAACTACATCAACTGAACTTTCCTCGTCGAAACTTGATCACATTTTCAAAACATTCTCACAAATTGTTAGACAGACCTCCCTCTGACAAAGAGGGCCCCACATGGGCCCCAGCTATGCCTGTCTCTTTGTTAGTTACATGGAACAGTCCATCTTCCGCAGTTACACCGGCACTATTCTCCACCTCTTCCTCCGCTACATTGATGACTGTATTGGCGCCACCCCGTGTTCCCACGAGGAGATTGAAAAGTTCATCAACTTCACCAACACATTCTAACCCAACTTTAAGCTCACCTGGACCACCTCAGACACCTCCCTCCCCTTTTTGGACCTCTACATCTCCAACAATGGTGACCGACTCAACAATGACATCTTCTACAAACCCACCAACACCCACAGCTACCTGGACTACACCTCCCACCCTGCCTTCTGTAAAAATGCCATCCCCTTTTCCCAATTCCTCTGCCTCCACCACATCTGCTCCCAGGAGAACCAGTTCCACCATAGAACACACCAGATGGCCTCCTTCTTTAAAGACTCTAATTTCCCCTCCCATGTGGTGGTTGATGCCCTTCCATGCGTCTCACCCATGTCCCGCAACCTTCGCCCTTGACCCCTCCCCTCCAACTACAACGAGGACAGAACCCCCTCCCCCCACAGCTCCTCACCTTCCATCCCACCAACCTCCATATACCTCGCATCATCTTCCACCATTTCCACCACGTACAAAGGGACTCCACCACCAGAGAGATATTTCCCTCCCTGCCCCTATCCATTTTCCATAAAGATCGTTCTCTCCGACTCCCTCATCAGGTCCACGTCCCCCACCAATCCACCCTCCCCTTCTGGAACCTTCCCCTGCCACTGCAGGAATTGCAAAACCTGCACCCACATCTCCCCCTCACCTATGTCCAAGGCCCCAAAGGAGCCTTCCACATCCATCAAAGTTTCACCTGCACTTCCACACATATGATTTATTGTATCTATTGCTCCTGATGCAGTCTCCTCTACACTGAGAGACAGGACATCTACTCGCAGAGTGCTTCAGAGAGCATCTCCAGGGCACCCACATTAACCAAACCCAACTAATGGCTGAACACTTCAACAACTGTTTCTAAGCCCAATGGGGCCTCATCACCTCCCCATTTCCTCTGTCAAACTGCAGGTTTGTCACAGTCCCTTTTCCTGAATCAATACCTACACTCTCCCTTTCCAGAGTGAAGACTGAAGAGAATTATTTACTCAACATCCTTCAAACATCCTGTGGCTTTGCACACAGGTTCCCCCCGTGTTCCTAATGGACTTTACACTTTTTCCCTGGTTAACCTCTTCCCTCTAGTGTATTTATAGAAATATCTTGGGATTCTCCCGAATCCTGTTCACAAGTCCTTTTTCATGCCTCCTTTTTGCTCTTCTGATTGCCTTAAGTTCCCTCATGCACTTCCTGTATTTTGTCCAGGACCGTAGCTGAATTGCTTCCTTTAGACTTGCTAAAAGCCCTACTATTCTCATCTACTCCTGAATTGTCCTAGACATCCAGGGTTCTCTGAACTTATTGTTTGCCTCTAAAGGGTACATGTTGAACCTGTACTCTCCCCACCTACATTTTGAATGCCTCCCCTTGCTCTGCTGTAGACTTACCCACGAGGAATCATTCCCAGTCTATTGTGGCCAGATCCTGTTTTGTTTGAATAAATATCTGCCTGCCCCCAGTCCAAAGCTGTCTTTTGTAATCCATCCTTTTCCCTGTCCAGAACAAATTTGTACCATACCATGTTGTGGTGGTTATTGCCTAAATGTTCTCCCACTGCCACATCGAACTCTTGTCCAGCTTCTTTCCCCAGATCCAGCACTGCACTGTCCCTTGTTGGGCATTCTAGGGATTGATACAAAAAACCTCCCCCGGATACATTTCAAGAAATTCACCCTCTGAACTCTTTAACAGTAGACAATCCCGATTTATCCGAGGAGCATGAGAGTCTACTCTCTTCGGATGCTGCCTGACCTGCTGTGTTTTTCCATCACCACAGTTATTGACTCTGGTTTTCTAGCATCTGCAGTCCTCACTATCTCCTATCCCGATTTATGTTGGGAAAGCTGAAATCCCCTATTATAATTACCCAATTATTGCTCTTACAAATCTCTGTGAACTGTCCACATATTTAGGTGGAAGAGAGTATGGGATGTAATAGAGTCATAGAGATGTACAGCACTGAAACAGACCCTTTGGTCCAACCTGTCCATGCCGACCAGATATCCCAACCCAATCTAGTTCCACCTGCCAGCACCCAGCCCATATCTCTCTCAACCTTTCCTATTCATATACCCATCAAAATGCCTTTTAAACGTTGCAATTGTACCAACCTCCACCACTTCCTCTGGCAGCTCATTCCATACTTTCCACCCTGTATGTGAAAAAGTTGCCTCTGAGGTCTCTCTTATATATTTCCCCTCTCTCACCCTAAACCTATGCCCTCTAGTTCTGATCTCCCCCACCCCAGGGGAAAATACTTTGTCTATTTATCCTGTCCATGCCCCTCATGATTTTGTAAACCTCTATAAGGTCACCCCTCAGCCTCCGAAGCTCCAGGGAAAACAGCCCCAGCCTGTTCAGCCTCTCCCTATAGCTCAAATCCTTCAACTCTGTCAACATTCTTGTAAATCTTTTTTGAATCCTTTCAAGTTTGACAATATCTTTCCGATAGGAAGGAGACCAGAATTGCATGCAATATTCCAACCAATGTCCTGTACAACCACAACATGACTTCCCAACTCCTGTACTCTATACTCTGACCAATAAGGGAAAGCATACCAAACACCACCTTCACTATCTTATCTACCTGCAACTTCACTTTCAAGGAGCTAAGAACCTGCACTCCCAAGGACCTTTATCATTAAGTGTATAAGTCCTGCTAAGATTTGCTTTCCCAAAATGCAGCACCTCGCATTTATCTTAATTAAACTCCATCTGCCACTTCTCAGCCCGTTGGCCCAACTGGTCAAGATCCCGTTGTAATCTGAGGTGACCTTCTTCGCTGTCCACTACACCTCCAATTAATGTGGGGAAATATGAGATAATTCATTTTGGTGAGAATAATTGATAAATATGATTTTAAAAGGTAAATTTACAAATGTCAGTATCAGTGATTTGCACATGAAACACCGGTAAATAGGCAAATACAGAAAGCTGTTAGCAAGTCAAATGACCTTTTTTGTAAAGGGGTTGAAATGCAAGTGTGAGGAAGGCTTGCAGCATTTGTCCAGGACATTGCTGGTCACCCCTAGATTTCTGATCTCTGAACCCTAAGAAAGATGTACTTCAGAAACCAGAACAAAAATTGGTGGAGGACCTCACCAGGTCTGGCAGTATCTATGGCGAAAGAAACAGAATTAACATTTCAAGTCTGGTGCCCTTCTTCAGAATTCTAACGTGTTTCCTGAGATTTAGTGTAACTAGATTGATTCTGGGATTGAGTAGATTAAATTTCTTAACTGTAATTGAGAGAATGAGAGATGATCTCATTCAGGAATGTATCTTGTGAGGATTTAACTAGAATAAGCACTGAAGAATTTGATTCTCCTTCTTGAGTCCAGAAGATGATGTCAGTACTAAATGGTCAAGCCCCTGACACAGGAAAGTACTTTATTTAAATGGTTATAAATCCCTGGAATTCTTGACCCACAGAATTGTGGTTGCTCCATGTTAGCTAGATTCAAATTCAGCATTAATCAGTTTTCAGGATTCAAGAAGTCATGGCGATTTAGGTTGGATTGATGAGGTGAAAGATCAGCCACCATCTTGTAAGGAGTGATGACTTCCAGGAGACCAAAGGCCTACATCTACTTGTATTCTCTTGTTCCTGGGCATGTACATCATTCCTACACATTCCTCCAACAACCTCTCCCTCCTCCACCTTCTCTTAACATGCAGAACTATGGAAATATGGTGTGGAAAATGGCACTGATTGCTCGACAGAAAGCCAGCATAGACTTGATGGGGTGAAGATGGGTTTTCCATGCTGTCATGACTCTGAATTTGATCCAATCATGCTGAAATGTGGTTGTATTTAACTGGAATGTCCTTAATTGTGTTCTTTTATAATACTGGTTTTCTTTTTCTCTGCAGTGGACAAGTGGTGGTATAGCAAGAAAAATTGAATCATTGAGAAGAGTTTAATGATGTCTGTAGTAATCCATGTGACTTGTTATAGAATTTGTAATTGGTATGAAGAGATAAATTTGAGTGTATCATAAATATCCATGATCAGTGTACCTTCTACTTCAAATAAGGAAGTGTGTTAATTCAATAAAACCTCTCTTAATCTACTGGTCCTTTGTTCATTTTGCTACAGCCCAGGCTCAGAAACAGCTGGATGTTTGGTTTTTACCTGTTCATGGGATATGAGCGCCACTGGTGAGGTCAAACCTTTTTGTTCTTGATGGCGAGCCCTCCTCTTAAATTACTGTAGTCATTGAGGGTAGGTGCCCTCAAGAATCACTCAGAATTCTGACAGTATGGAAAGAGGTCGTTCGGCCCATTGGTTCCAAACTGACGCTCTGAAGAGCATCCCAACCAGACTCAGGCTCCAACTCTATTCCCATAAGCCTGCATTTATCTTGGCTAATCCACCTAGCCTATATATGTCTGTGTACTGCAGGGTCATTTACTATGGCAAATCCACTGAACCTGCGCATCTTTGAACTGTGGGAGGAAACCCACACAGAGAATGTGCAAACTCCATAGGACCCAGCGCTGATTTTGAACCCAGGTCCCTGGTGCTGTGAGGTAGCAATGTGAACCACTGTGCCACCCTACAATATTGTTAGGGAGCCCCAGGATTTTGACATTGCAACCATGAAGAAATGGCAATATATTTCCAAGTCAGGATGGCGAGCGCCTGTGAGGTGATCTTGGAGATTGTTCCCTCTACCCATTAATTCCAGTTTTGCTGGGGCTCCTTGATGTCAATGGCTGGCACCTCTAGAATTCTGCTCTTTTGCCAATGTTTGAACCAAGGCTGTAATGAGGTCAGGACCTGAGTGACCCTGAGAGAACCCAAACTCAGCATCACTGAGCAGGTTATTGCTGAGCAAGTGCTGTTGGATAGCCCTATTGATGACATCTTTCATCACTTTGATGATCGAGGGTAGATTGCTCAGGTGGTAACTGCCAGACTGGATTTGTTGTGCTTTTTATTTACAGGACACACTTGGGCAATTTTCCACATTGTTGGGGAGATGCAAGTGTTGTAGTTGTACTGAAACAACTTTGTTAGGGGAGCAGCAAGTTCTGGAGCGCAAGTCTTCAGTACTAAAGCCAGAATATTGTCAGGATCCATAGCCTTAGTATCCAGTGCCTCCAACCATTTCTTAATATGACAGAGTGAATTGAATTGGCTGAAAACTGGTATCTGTAATGCTGGGGACAACTGGAAGAGGACAAGATTGATCATCCCACTTGGCACTTCCAACTGAAGATGGCTGTGAATACTTCAGCCTCACCTTTTGGATTTGTGAGGATGGAGATATTTGTGAATTGTTTAAATGTACACCGCCTTTGATGATTGGATGTGGCAGGACTGCAGAGCGTAGATCTGATCCATTGGTCATTTGGGATTGCTTAGTTGTGTATATCACTTGCTGCTTATGTTGTTTTGCATGCAAGTAGTCCTGTTTGGTAGCTTCACCAGGTTGGCACCTCATTTTTAAGAGATGCATGTTGCTGCTCCTGGCATGCTCTTCTGCACTCTTCGTTGAACTAGGGTTGATCCCCTGGCTTGATGGTAATGGTTGAGTGGGGGATATGCCAAGCCATGAGGTTGCAGATTGT
This sequence comes from Chiloscyllium punctatum, assembly GCF_047496795.1. Taxonomy (NCBI): domain Eukaryota; kingdom Metazoa; phylum Chordata; class Chondrichthyes; order Orectolobiformes; family Hemiscylliidae; genus Chiloscyllium; species Chiloscyllium punctatum. The sequence goes on along the minus strand of NC_092776.1, from coordinate 61,204,036 downwards.
GCTTGAGTATGATTCTGCTGTTGTTGATAGCCCACAGCACCTGTGGATGTTGTCTTGCCTTGCAAGATCTGTTTGAAACCTGACCCATTTAGTACAGTGATAGTGTCACACAACACAGGATGGCACAGTGGCTCAGTGCTTAGCACTGCTGCCTCACAGCACCAGGGACCCAGCTTCAATTCCAGCCTTGGGTGACTGTCTGTGTGGAGTTTGCACATTCCCTCCATGTTTGAATGGGTTTCCTCTGGGTGTTTTTGTTTCCTCCCACAATCCAAAGATGTACAGGTCAGGTGGATTGGCCATGCTAATTTGCCCATAGTGATAGATGCAAGTCAGAGGAAAATGTGTCTGGATTACTCGGAGGGTCAGTGTGGACTTGTTGGGCCGAAGGGCCTGTTTCCACACTGTTCAGATTAGATTTCCCCACAGTGGAGGGTATTCTGAACGAGAAGGCAGGACTTCATCTCCACAAGAACTGTGTGATAATCACTCTTATCAATATTGTTACGGACAGTGCATCTCTGCATGGCAGATTGGTAACTGACCTCGTCATTATGTTTTTCCCTCTTGTTGGTTCTGTCACCACCTGCCACAGACTCAGTCCAGCAGCTGCATCCTTTAGAATCCAATCAGCTCAATGTAGTTCTGCCAAGCCACACTCTGTGGTGGACCTTGAAATCCTAAGCCAAAGCGTACCTTGCGTCCTTGCCACCCTCTGTGCCTCCTTCAAATGTTCGGTATGAGGACTACTAATTATCAGCCTGAGGAGGATGGTACGAGGCAACCAGCAAGAGGTATCCTTGCCCATGTTTAACCTGAAACATGAGACTTCATGGTATGAGGAGTCAATGTTGAGAACTCTTAGGACAGCTTCCTTCTGACTGTATAGCAACTTCTGCTGGGTCTGTCCTGCCGTGGGGTAGGATATACCCAGGGATGGCAGTGGTAGTGTCTGGAACATTGTAAGGTATGATTCCAATAAATATGACTGTCAGCCTGTTGCTTGACTAGTCTTGTGAGGAAGCACTCCCAATTCTGGCATTCGCCCCGGATGTTAGTAAGGAGGGCTTTGCAGGGTCGACTGAGCTGTTTCTGCTGTTGTCTTTTGCCTGGGTCAATGCTGGGCAGTGTGTTTTGGTTTCATTTCTTCAGTGAGACTTTGTAGCGATTGATATAACTGAGTGGTTTGCTAGAGCATTTCAGAGGACAGTTGAGAGTCAACCACATTGTGGTTGGTCTGGAGTCGCAAAATCATAGAATCCCTCCAGTGTAGAAAGAGCCCTTTCAGCTCAAGTCCACACCAATCTTCTGAAGAACATCCTATGCAAATACAACCCTCATACATGTGGGCTAGGGATGGCAGATTGCCTTCCCTGAAGAACATTAGTGCACCAGATGGATTTTTATAACAATTGACAATGGTTTCATAGTCAGCAGTAGATTCTTAATTCTGGATTTTTGAAAAAAATTCAAACCCCACCATCTGCCATGGCAGAATCTGAACCTGGGTCCCCAGATCATTAGCTGAGTTTTTGGATTAACAGTCTAGCAATAATTCCACTAGGCCATTGCCTCCCCTTCATCTGTTTTACATCTCCAGCTGGTTTCCTTATCAATTTCTTATGAAATGCCACATATGTTTTGGCTGTATTTTGATGGAATATCATCTTTAATTCCTGTTAGCCACATTGGAATGCTGGGTTTGGCTGCTGTTGGAATTTTGTTTCCAGTTACAATGCAAGTCATTCCTCAACAAATCTCATTTTAGTAAAAGCAAAATGCTGGAAATGCTTAGCAGGTCTGACAGTATCATGGAGAGAGAGTGAGACAGTTAATGTTTTGGGCAATGACCTTTCATCAGAATTGCATCATAATTCATGTTTTTCAAACCAACCTTGCAATCTCGCCCCTTTGCTTTTTGTTTTGAGATTTAGTATCAGACTTCATAAGCTGTCAAATTTTATATTAAATGCTGTCATAAGAAGTGTAATGGTAGTAAACATTATTAATTAAAGGTTATTAACTAACCTCTCCTCATTGCACATATTAGCTCCAAAATATCCTTTTCCTTAGTTGCTTCCTTAGTAAACTTATCTAGAAAAATATTGTGCATTCCATGAACTGTTACTGCAAATTTGGTTTACCTAGTCTATTTAAGGTTAAAGTCCCCTACAATTGCTGTAATACTCTAACTAAACGTGCCTCCAATTTTCTGATTTATACCCTGAACTTCCCTACAACTACTGAAGATGGGGTCTGTTTACCAACATCTACACTGCATTGATCCTGTCTTGTGATTTTCTGAGTTAAGATGCCTTACCTTCCCTATGTTTCCTGGGTATCTTGCACTCTGGAATGTTAAGCTTCTAATTCTCCTTTCAGAGCCAGATGATTAGATTAGATTCCCTACAGTGTGGAAGCAGGCCCTTCGGCCCAACAAGTCCGATCAAGGACAGTAGTGGGAGACTGTGTATTGAGTCGGAAGAGAAAGGAGAGGTCTTGAACAAGTACTCCTCTTCAGTATTTACGAACGAGAGGGACCGTATTGTTGAAGAGGAGAGTGTGAAATGGACTGTTAAGCTAGAAGAGATACCTGTTAGGAAGGAAGATGTGTTGGACATTTTGAACAACTTGAGGATAGACAAGTCCCCCGGGCCTGACGGGATATATCCTAGGATTATGTGGGAAGCAAGAGAGGAAATTGCAGTACCGTTGGCAATGATCTTCTCGTCTTCACTGGCAACGGGGATGGTACCAGGGGACTGGAGAGTAGCGAATGTTGTGCCCCTGTTCAAAAAAGGGAATAGGGATAACCCCGGGAATTACAGGCCAGTTAGTCTTACTTCTGTGGTAGGCAAAGTAATGGAAAGGGTACTGAGGGATAGGATTTACGAGTATCTGGAAAGACACTGCTTGATTAGGGACAGCCAGCACGGATTTGTGAAGGGTAGGTCTTGCCTTACAAGTCTTATTGAATTCTTCGAGGAGGTGACCAAGCATGTGGATGAGGGTAGAGCAGTGGATGTAGTGTACATGGATTTTAGTAAGGCATTTGATAAGGTTCCCCATGGTAGGCTTATGCGGAAAGTCAGGAGGCATGGGATAGAGGGAAATTTGGCCAATTGGATAGAAAACTGGCTAACCGGTCGAAGGCAGAGAGTGGTGGTAGATGGTAAATATTCAGCCTGGAGCCCAGTTACAAGTGGAGTTCCGCAGGGATCAGTTCTGGGTCCTCTGCTGTTTGTAATTTTTATTAATGACTTAGATGAGGGAGTCGAAGGGTGGGTCAGTAAATTTGCAGATGATACGAAGATAGGTGGAGTTGTGGACAGTGAGGAGGGCTGTTGTCGGCTGCAGAGGGACTTAGATATGATGCAGAGCTGGGCTGAGGAGTGGCAAATGGAGTTCAACCCTGTCAAGTGTGAGGTTGTCCATTTTGGAAGAACAAATAAGAATGTGGAATACAGGGTTAATGGTAGGGTTCTTAGTCAGGTGGAGGAACAGAGGGATCTTGGGGTCTATGTACATAGATCTTTGAAGGTTGCCACTCAGGTGGATAGAGTTTGTAAGAAGGCCTATGAAGTATTATCGTTCATTAGCAGAGGGATTGAATTCAAGAGTCGTGAAGTGATGTTGCAGCTGTACAGGACTTTGGTTAGACCATAAGACCATAAGACATAGGAGTGGAAGTAAGGCCATTCGGCCCATCGAGTCCACTCCGCCATTCAATCATGGCTGATGCGCATTTCAGCTCCACTTACCAGCATTCTCCCCATAGCCCTTAATTCCTCTAGACAACAGTTGGAGTTAGGCCACAGTTGGAGTACTGTGTGCAGTTCTGGTCGCCTCACTTTAGGAAAGATGTGGAAGCTTTGGAGAGGGTGCAGAGAAGATTTACCAGGATGTTGCCTGGAATGGAGAGTAGGTCGTACGAGGATAGGTTGAGAGTTCTCGGCCTTTTCTCGTTGGAACGGCGAAGGATGAGGGGTGACTTGATAAAGGTTTATAAGATGATCAGAGGAATAGATAAAGTAGACAGTCAGAAACTTTTTCTCTGGGTACAACAGAGTGTTACAAGGGGACATAAATTTAAGGTGAAGGGTGGAAGGTATCGGGGAGATGTCAGGGGTGGGTTCTTTACCCAGAGAGTGGTGGGGGCATGGAATGCGCTGCCCGTGGGAGTGGTAGAGTCAGAATCATTGGTGACCTTTAAGCGGCATTTGGATAGGTACATGGATGGGTGCTTAATCTAGGTTAGAAGTTTGGCACAACATCGTGGGCCGAAGGGCCTGTTCTGTGCTGTATTGTTCTATGAGTCCACACTGACCCTCTGAAGAGTAACCCACCCAGATCCATTTCCCTCTGACATACCTAACTTTACAGGTAATTTAGCACAGCCAATTCACCTGACCTGCACATCTTTGGACTGTGGGAGGAAACCCACGCAGACACGGAGAATGTGCAACCTCCACACAGACCTGAGGCTGGAATCGAACCTGGGACCCTGGTGCTGTGAGGCAGCAGTGCTAACTGCTGTGCCGCCCTAGTATCACAACTAAATTATAGTCCTTACTCCCCAACCTAATTAATCACTCTGCATTTTCAATTACTGCAACCTAGCTGAGAGTCCTTGGGCATGATTCAGCAATTAATGGCAAGCTGGGGGCAGCTGTAGGGACACATTTTAGTGATAGCAGGGGGGTTAAATTTTTTCATTTCCAGGATTCATGTTCCAAGAGATCCCTGTCAGGATGCCAAGTCAGATGTTTAAATAATTAATCATGAGTCTTTAAGCTTGAATTCTGATTTGTGTGGAGCACACCAGGATCAACACATTGATTAATGAAACTGGACGGTCTTCAAAAAGTTTCAATTGCAAATATTTATCAGTTTGCAACAGCCTTCTCCAAACTACTTTCTGCATCAAATTTCCATCTGAAAACAGAAAAGCTGCTCATTTCAAGGCTGTTCGATTTTCTCTGGAGCAGAACATAAAACCAAACAAATCTGCATACTTGCCAAGTCTGCACCTGTTGGCTTGTATTTATGGCAAGGGTCTGTTTCTGTGCTGTACAACTCTGTGGTTTCTTTCACTCACCATCCAGATCACTACCAAATCAAAGCTTCTACAACTTGAAATAGCAAAATCTCGAGTGTGTTGCGCCTGGACATTTTTTCCCTCCCCAAATCATCCATGGATTTTTTTTCCACATTTGTTAACCATCACCAGTAAGTCACCCATGTTTTCCAATTGATCAGTTTACAGGCAAAACTCTTTAAGGGCAATGCAAACCTTTAACTGTTAGGGAGAAGGTTAGGGGGCTAAATCTAAATGGAATTGGAATAAAGGCATCTCTCTCTCAAAGGCATTGGTGGACACTCTGTGCTTTCTCTGAAGGGATATAAAGAAAGCAGGAAAGAGCTCAAGCAGGAAATTAGGAGAGCAAGGAGAGGCCATGAAATATCCTTGGCATAAAGAGGCATTTTATACATATGTTAAAAGCAAGCAGATAAACTCGGGAGAGGGTAGAACCACTCAAGGATAAAGGCAGAGAATTTGGGGGGCGGGATCCTAAATAAGTATTTGCCATATTCACCCAGTAGAAGGATATAGATGATACTAAGATTAGTGTGGGGTATGCTAACATGCTAGGACATTTTGAGATCAAGAAAGAAGTGGTGTTGGAAAACATGAAGGTGAATAAGTCCCCAGGGCCTGTTGAGAGAGGCAAGAGATGAATTTGCTGTGGACTTGACCAAGATCTTTGTATCCTCTCTAGCCAGTGAAGAGGTCCCTGAGGACTATCAAGTAGCTAATGTTGTTCCTCTATTCAAAAAGAAAAAGAGGGATGATCCAGGAAACCATAGACTGCTGAGTTTCATATTAGTGGTTGGGAAGCTATTCAAAAGGATTCTTAGGGGTGGAATTTACGTGCATTTGGAAAAGCATAGCCTAATTATAGCGACAGTCAGCTTGGCTTTTTGTGGAGCAGGTCATGTCTTACTAACTTAATTGAATTTTTCAAGGAGGTGATGAGGGTAGAGCAGTGGATGTTGTCCGCTTGGATTTTAGTAAGGCTTTTTACAAGATCCCTCACAGTGGGCTCAACGAGATTAAAACGCATGGGATCCACAGTGACTTGGCTGTTTGGATTCAAAACTGGCTTGCCCATAGAAGAAAGAGGGTAGTGATGGAAGGGCGTTTTTCTGACAGGAGGTCCATAACTAGTGGTGTTCCACAGGGATCCATACTGTGACCTCTGCTGGACTTCAGGATACAACAGCAGAGTGGCCAAGCAGAGGCTGATAGCCAAGTTCAGTACCCGTGACGATGGCCTCAACCAGGACCTTGGGTTCACGTCACACTACAGGTGACCCCACTACACTATACACTCTTACGTACTCACACTCACGCAGACCCCCTCTTATACGCACACATATATACCCCCCCGAGAGGTGCTTACACTCTCAAACGTAAACACACACACACACACACACACACACTCTCTCTCTCTCTCTCTCCCTCCCTCACATTAACACATATAAATCTATGGGGTAAATTTGCATTTGCAGAATTATAATTGCAGATACATTCTATTTTGTTCAAAAATCACACAATCTGCAGTCAATCCATGCAACAATTTTCTAAATTCCTACACAGGATTCCTACAAGGGTGGCATGTGGCTCAGTGGTTAGCACTGCTGCCTCACAGCACTAGGGACCCGGGTTTGAATCCTGCCTCAGGTGACTGTCTGTGTGGAGTTTGCACATTCTCCGTGTCTGCGTGGGTTCCCTCCGGGTGCTCTGGTTTCCCCCCCACAATCTAAAGACGTGCAGGCCAGGTGAATTGGCCACTTTAAATTGCCCATATTGTTAGATGAATTACTCAAGGGGTAAATGTAGGGGAATGGATCTGGGTGGGTCACTCTTCGGAAGGTTGGTGTGGACTTGTTGGGCCGAAGGGCCTGTTTCCATACTGTAGGGAATCTAATCTACTTTCGAAATAAAATCAGCCTGATTCAAGGTTTGGATATAGACGAACTCAAACCTCACACCTTTAATGCACTGTCTGTGCTGACATGTCACTTTTTTTATGTGAAACCTTAAATTATCTCGAGGATGTGATCTGAACGAAGTTACATACTATTGAACCGAAACCTGCAACCCATTCGAAAGGATGAAACACTTAACAACAATCTAGGTTTGTTCAATATATCATCAGTTGTATGATACTGTGATCTTTTGCTATAAATTCTGTGTCTTATGATCCTGCTCCATAGATGAAGGAGCGGTGCTCCTAAAGCTAGTACTTCCAAATAAACCTGTTGGACTATAACCTGGTGTTGTGTGATTTTATTTTGTCCACCCCAGTCCAACACCGGCATCTCCACATCATGGTTTGTGATTTATATAAAATGACTTGGATGAAAACATAGATCGATGGGTTAGTAAGTCTACAGATGACACAAAGATTGGGGGAGTTGTGGACAATGTAGAAGGTTGTCTCAAATGACACAGCAGGATATAGATCAGTTGCATATATGGGCAGAGAAATGGCAGGTGGTGTTTAATCCAGGTAAGTGTGAGGTGTTTCACTTTTGGAGATCCAATGTTATGGGGAAGTATACAGTTTATGGCAGGACTCTTAATAGCAACGATATACAGAGGGATTGTGGGGTTCGAGTCCATGGCTCCCTGAAAGTGGCCACACAAGGAGATAGGATGGTAAAGAAGGCATATGGCATGCTTGTTTTTATTTGTCAGGGAATTCAGTACAAGAGTCAGGATATCATATTAGAGCTTTATAAGACTATGGTTCGGCCATGCTTAAGAGTATTGCTTTCAATTCTGGTTGCCACGTTGCAGGAAGAACGTTTAGGCTTTGGGGAGGATGCAGAAGAGGTTTACCAGGATGCTGCCTGGATTAAGAGTATGAACTATAAGGTAAGGCTAGAAAAATTCAAATTGTTTTCTCTGGAGTTGCGGAGGCTGAGGGGTGACCGGTGGCTCAGTGGTTAGCATTGCTGCCTCACAGCGTCAGTGATCCAGTTTAATCCCAGCCTCAGACGACTGTGTGAAGCTTGCACATTCTCCCTGTGTCTGCGTGGGTTTGCTCCGGTTTCCCCACACAGTCCAAAGATGTACAAGTTAGGTGAATTGCCCATAATGTTTCAGGGGTGTGTAAGGTTAAGTGCATTAATCGGGGTAGAGTAATAGGGTAGGGGAATGGGTCTGGGTGGATTACTCTTTGGAAAGTCAGTGTGGATTTGTTGGGCCTAATGGCCTGTTTCCACATTGTGGGGATTCTATGATGATTTCTATAAAATTATGAGAGGCATAATCAGGGTTGACATCAGAATTTCTTTCCTAGAGTTGAAATGTCTAGTACTTGGAGGCATGCACTTAAGGTGAGGGGGCAAAGTTCAAAGGAGATGTGAGCGGCAAGTATTTTTTTTTACACAGAGTGGTAGGTGTCTAAAACACATTGCCAGAAGTAGTGATGGAGACAAATATGAATGGGGTGTTCAAGGGGCTTTTAGATAAACACATGAATATACAAGGAATGGAGGGATATGAACGGAGGGCAGACAGAAGGGATTAGTTTAATTTGGTTTCATGTTCAGCATAACAGTGGGCTGCAGGGTCTGCTCCTTTGCGGTACTGTTCTACATTCTAATCACCCACTTGGCCAGGACCAAAGGTAAACCCACAACAAAGTCCTCTGACTTGCCCCCACTGGAAATCAAAAGATCAGGTTGAAATGTAACCAAAATCACAACAAATGTTTGAAATCACCTACAGCTAGTATACATGTGATTCACGGACTTCACAGAAACACAGAACAAACGGTTGGACTGAGATTCTGTAAGTTACTGCAATCCGTGATTCCATGGGACTACCACACCCAGCCCCTTCACCCTAGATCCCTGATGAGAAGTGGGAAAACGCCTGCATAGACAGCCCTCCACTGGGGATACCCACCATCTGGCAGGAAAAATGCCAACGCGTTTCGGAACAGCAGATGAAGGATGATGTGCAACAGTAGCCTGTTCAAAACCTACCTCCATGCCAAGCTGAAGGACTCAATAGGGCATTCCCATAAGGCAGCTCAGGTTGTGGACTGTGAGCTCCTCAGGGTGCTTTAGGAACCCAGGGCCAATGTGAAGTTCATCTCAGCATTGCTGAAACTGGACCTGCTAAGCTGATACAGCCTGCACCGAAAACAACACATGAAACTGAAAATGTGGAACAGATGGTGCAGGTGCTCCGAGGAAAAGCTGAAGGAAGTGTTCACGGTAGTAAAGAGAAAATTTTCCTCCTCCTGCTTTGTCAAGGGTTGTCACTGTCACCTCATCTCTGGAATTCAGCTCTTTTGTCCATGCTTGAACCAAAGCCGGGATTGTCATGAGATGATTGGCTCTTGTGGCCATCGTTGTGCGGGTTGTTTGCGAAGCAAATGCTGCTTAATAGCACTGTGGATGTTCCATCACTCTCCTGATGATTGGGATTAGACCGATGAGATGGTAACGGGCTGGCTTGGATTTGTCCTGTTTTTTGTGGACAATATATATCTGGCATGGACCAGTTGAACAGATAGTGAGGACTCCTGGTCAAGTCCAATTTGTCGACTCTGCCCAACCTGCTATGCTTTTTCCAGCGCCACACTTCATCGACTCAGACTTCTCCAGTATCTGCAGTGCTTCTTCCTAATTGCTGCAAACTACACTGCAAAGCCACTTCCAAAGATGGCCACCTTGAAGTTTTCCTCCTCCATCCGCAAAGACCTCAGTGAAAGTCCTTCCAACTGCAACTTCCTGGTCATCTCCTCTGCTCTGAAACAACAGTCCTGATGAAAAGTTAAGCCCGAGACATCAACTCTCTTGCTCCTCAGATGCTGCATGATCTGCTGTGCTCTTTCCAGCATCACACTTTATAACCAGATGGTCTGTTTCTGAACTGTGCCAGTCCCTTGCAATTCTAATCCACCAAACAGGTAGACCAAGCGATTTGACAAATGAAGATGTGGACATGGCTGCTCGTGCAGCCCTGCACTCAAGGTTTTGGTAGATAGTGGAATGACTTGGATAAAGGGACACTGGAGGTCATTATTGCTCCATTGGACATTCTGCAAAAATTCCCATCAAATTGCTGGAAGTTTAATATTGCCATCCAGAGGAAAAGGATTGACTGAAACAATATTCCAAACACAACCAATTTCAAGGTCAGCTCTACAAAAAGTCAAAGCTTTACTGGAATCCAATTGCTGGAGATTACAAGTTTTACAGTATTTAAAAATGAACTTTCATCAAATATATGATTGAGTGTGCAAAATAAGCCTCATATTTGTTATATTTGTGTAATGGAATATTAACAGATTGAGAATAAAACATTCATACGTAAAGTATTGGAAAACTGACAATGGTAACTGTAGTACATTGGACAAGGTCTTTTCCCTGGGGTCGGGGAGTCCAGGACTAGAGGGCATAGGTTTAGGGTGAGGGGGAAAGGTATAAAAGAGACCTAAGGGGCAACTTTTTCACGCAGAGGGTGGTGCATATATGGAATGAGCTGCCAGAGGAAGTGGTGGAGGCTGGTACAATTGCAATATTTAAAGGCATCTGGATGGGTATATGAATAGGAAGGGTTTGGAGGGATATGGGCAGGTGGGACTAGATTAGGTTGAGATATCTGGTCGGCATGGACCGAAGGGTCTGTTTCCATGCTGTACATCTCTATGATTCTATGACTATATTAACCTCACCTCTCTCTCCTCAGAACTGGGGTATAGAAGCTGAAATTGATTACCAAGCCTAGTGAAATGCAAGGATGGCATAGGACGGCAATAATTTTCACAAACCTGAAAACACAGAACACTGATGCTGACTTTCAATCTTAATCACAATGAATTACTCAATTAAATAAATAAGTTTAGTGCCCAGCAGTCCTCACATCAGAGTCTCTACTGTGGAAATGTTCTTCTGGTTGACAGTCACAAGATCACAATCATGAATTTGATAGTCCTGGTAACATCCTGAAATGCCCTCAGTTCAGATGAAGAACTTGTCTCATCAGTTCATAGGTGGTAAATGCCACAGCTTGAGATGGGATACAGCGAATGTAATTGAGCGTGAGTCCCCGGTAGAGGCCCTTCTGTATGCCATGCACCTTATAGACATATTTCAGAGTTTTGCACATCGATCTGATGGAGTAACAGAGATTGAACAGGAAATTATTCTTCTTGAAAGTACAATGTCACAAATCATTAAGTATTCTTGTTGAATTAACCAGCTGGTTACAACCATTGAAGAAACGGCGCATTTATCAATGCTCATTAATAGTCTTAATCCAACAAATGTCCAATATCATTGTGTGCCGATCACTGGGTCCCTGTCTGCTGACCCCAGGTAAGAGTCTGACCCCGATTCATGGCATCCTTTCATTGGGAGGAGGGACAGTGAAAGAGAGAAAGAGAAAATATCCACTGGATAATAGCCAACAGTTAATGGGAGTGATCAGTGAGTAGAATGGCACATGATAACAGGATCACTGTCTGAATTATCACAGTTTATAAAGTAGAGGAAAGCAGATAAAGCCCCCATGAGGTTATCTAAAATGGAGAATGTGTTTAAATAACCACTTCCAGGGTCTTGCACTCACTTCTACACATTTGCTGACACAGCTTCCAAATCAGTGAGTAATGGAGCCTGCCTAGTCTGTGAGGTTACACAAATTTAAACAGAATGTTTTGGTACACTCATTTTATTGCACATCCTTCACAGTAGTTAAAGTGTTCCAGTCACTGATTTGAATTTATATGTGGCAACTGCTTTATTGTGCAGGAGAGAAGGGGGCAGAGACACTCGTATCACAATCCTGTCATTACCAGGAAAATCTTTGGGTGTATAAAGATTGTACTTACACACATTTATCAGCTTCAGTCAGAATGGAGCCTAGCTGCATTCGCCTCCGAGCCACATCTAAAGGATATCTACAACATCAACAACATTCAACAAACTCCCTGAATATATATTCCAAGCAATAATTTTAAAATCATCAACGATAAAATCCGTACACCATAAGTTTACTTTTTCATCTCAGTCTTGCCCACCACCCAAGGCCACTTCATGCCCAAACCTACCCACTGACCAAACTTGGGCCAATATGCCAAACAGTCTCTACTAATTTAAGAATTGCACCCTTATGTGACTGTGATTTGAGCAAAAATTGACTGTTGAGACAGTCAGCAAGGAGTCAGAATAGATTTCCTCCAGGTGCTATGGTTTCCTTCCACAGTCCAAAGACATGCATGTTAGGTGGATTGGCCATGCTAAATTGCCCAAGGAGGCGTAGGTTATGGGAAATGTCTGGTCATAGGAATATGATAGGGGGTTAAGTCTGGGTGGCATACTCTTCAGAGAGTCAGTGTGGACTCTATGATCCGATTCCCTCCAGATATGTAATGGTTGAATAGTTAGTTATATCTAACCAACTGAGTAAAGTTTTTGGGAAAACAACAAAGTTGGTCGATAAGGGAGTGACTATCTCGATCACCCGAAGGACACAGGTAGGGAGTATTTTGATCGGTTAATCGAATTCCAGATAACTGAATGCTGAATAATATAGTTTAACCAAGTATTGGGACCTTGCAATATTGCCAGATAATCTGATTTTTGGATGACCAAATGCCAGATAATTGAGGTTCTTTTGTATTATTTATATGGACCGGCAGAAGACAGTTGACCCAAATCCACGTAAGGAGCTTAACAGAAGTGGGAGCACGTGGAATCAAAGTCAAACTATTGGCATGAATAGAGAATTGGTTAGGAGATAGGTAAGAGAGAGTTGTGATAATGGGTCTGTACTAACTGTGACAAACCTGCACTGGGCCATGGCTTTTCACTATATTTATAAGTGGTCAGAGAAAAATTAGAATCATGCGTTTGCTGATATTGTTAAGTTTGTTGGTTCAGCAAGCAATTTGCATAGGAGATGAAAATTGCAAAGGAAAACTGACAGATGCAATCAGACCAGGTGGAGTTCAATGTGGGAGAGGACAAAGTTAATAACATTGAGCCCAAGGAAGATGGAAAAGGGAGTGACTATCTCGATCACCCGAAGGACACAGGTAGGGAGTATTTTGATCGGTTAATCGAATTCCAGATAACTGAATGCTGAATAATATAGTCACCGTGGGCGGCACGGTGGCACAGTGGTTAGCACTGCTGCCTCACAGCGCCAGAGACCCGGGTTCAATTCCCGCCTCAGGCGACTGACTGTGTGGAGTTTGCACGTTCTCCCCGTGTCTGCGTGGGTTTCCTCCGGGTGCTCCGGTTTCCTCCCACAGTCCAAAAGATGTGCAGGTCAGGTGAATTGGCCAGGCTAAATTGCCCATAGTGTTAGGTAAGGGGTAGATGTAGATGTAGGGGTATGGGTGGGTTACGCTTCGGCGGGGCGGTGTGGACTTGTTGGGCCGAAGGGCCTGTTTCCACACTGTAAGTAATCTAATCTAATCTAATCTAAAAAAATATTTCTAATATGTTGGAAGCTCGGAACTGTGGGTGATCTGAAAGACTTAATTGTGGATGAGCAGAAAAATTTAGGGATCAAATTACAGAAGTCAGTGAAAACAAAGAGACCAGGATGAAAAATAAATGAGAAAGGCACAACAGGGCTAAAATACAAAGGGATGGAAGTATGGTAGAGCTGTCTACATTTTATAAACTAGAGTTGTTTTCCTTGTTTAAAGGAGATTTAAGGAGTGACCTAACTGAGATGTTTAACGAAGGTAAAACATTACAAAATTACAAAACAAATTCTTCTGGTGTGAGAGCCCAGAACAACAGGAGTTTTACTTTACAATTCGAGTTAGGTTGCTCAGGAGTGATGTCAGGAAGCACTTCTTCACACAAGGGCTTATGAGGAGGCAAGACTACAGCCTATCTTTGAGCATGCAGGATAAAACTGCAGTTAGGAATGCTGTATGAGTGTTAGATGTATAGACACATACTGTGGATTGTATCCCTGTGGGCATTTGAAATTTTCTCACAAAAGTTATTGCATATTTAAAACTGAGATTAAAAGATTTTTGTAGGCAAGGATATTAAATGTTTTACAAAAAGAAGGGTTAACGGTATTAGCATTCAAATCAGCCATGAACTAATTCAATGAGATACATGGCCATCTGATCATGGGGATCTGTCATAGTCTCATCATACAAATCTGCTCCAAACAGATCAGCTGTCCCAATCTTGGGGAGATGGTGGTACATTGGTAAGGTCATCAGACACCCAGGCTAACGGTTCAGGACATTTGGTGGACATTTCCACCACAGCCAGTGGAAATTAAATGTGATTAATTAAATTCAGAAGATAACGCTAGTCCACATAGTGAGCATGAGTCTACCATCAATTGTTGTAAAACCCATAAGGTTTCCTACTACCCTTTAGGGAAGGAAATCTGCCATCCTGATCTCATCCAACCTGCATAATTATGAAAAGAAACATGTAGGAGGCATAAAAGACAATAAGGAGATCTTATGTAAAGGGAAAGTGGCTGATTAAGAGTACAACTGATCCACTGAAGGCAGAGAGTTGGGGTATCGTCAATACCAAGGCATGCATATAGAGTTAGGCAACAGATCAGCCATGACCTCATTGAGAGATGAAGTATGCTGAAGGGGCTAAATGGCCTGATCCTGTTCCTATGAGAGTTCAGATTTTCAACAATGTGGTTAAATCTGAAATGCTCATAACATGCCACTCAGTTTAAGGACAATTAGGAATGGGCAACAAATACTAGACTTATCAGTGAAGGCCACATCCCATTAAAGATCAAGACATAAATGTGAAATTTTGGATGAAGGTGACATCAACAAATATAACCGATACATAATTGTCTGCTATGATTACAGTGCAGCAGAATGGGCATAGCCCTTGCTCTCCTCCCAGTTATGCTGATGAACACTTACGATACTGTTTGAGCAAATGCGCCTGCTATTCCACCACATAGCAAGTTCACGTGGGTTTTTAAAACCAGAACATTCGGATTGTCAGACGAAGGTCTTCCAAGAATACCAGGAGCCTGACTGAGGCCAATACTTTTCAAAGTGCCAAAAGTGAAGAACGAAATTCCTGAAATTAATATTTAATAATGTAAAATCTGAAACAAATGGTGAATATAGAAAACAAAATCAAAATACATTTCTAACTTATTTTTGATTAAAGCAATATATGAATTAAGGGGTTATGAGGAGGCAAGATTACACCTATCTTTGAGCATGGAGACGGCAGGATAAAACCACAGTTAGGAATGTTGTATGAGTGTTAGATGTATGGATACTTATTGTGGATTGTATCCCAGAGGGTAGTGGTAACGTTACTGGACTAGTAATCATGAGGCCTGGACAAATGACCCAGAGACTTGTGTGCATATCCCATCAACTAAATAAGCAATTTAGATTCAATCCATTAGTCTTGAATTCAAATGCTGATATCAGTAATGGTGACTAAGAAAAACGCCAGAAGTATCTGAAATAAGGTAGGTGAGCTTGCAGCATGGATAGGTACCTGGGACTTCGATGTTCTGCCCATTTCGGAGACATGGATAGAGCAGGGTGAGGAATGGGTGTTGCAGATTCCAGGGATTAGGTCTTTCATTTAGAACAGGCAAGGTGGTAAAAGAAGGGGAGGCATGGCCTTGTTAGTCAAGGATAGTATAACAGAGGCTGAGAGGATTTTTGACAATGGCTGAGGTTAGAAAGTGGAAAGGAGAGGTCACACTGCTTGGAGCTTTTGATAGGCCTCCGCAGAGTTCCAGGAAGGTGGAAGAGAGGATTGGCAAAATTATTTTGGGTAGGAATGAAAGGAACAGGGTGGTCATTATGGGGGACTTTAACTTCCCCAACGTTGACTGGAAATGCTATAACTCTAGTACGTCAGATGGATCAGTTTTTGTCTAATGTGTATAGGAGGGTTCCTTGACACAGTATGTCAAAGGGCCGACAAGAGGGGAGGCCACACTGGATCTGGTGCTTGGTAATGAACCAGAGCAGGTGTTTGATTTAGTTGTAGGTGAGCACTTTGGAGAGAGTGACCATAATTCAGTTACATTTAGTTTAGCGATGGAAAGGGATAGGTACATGCCACAGGTCGAGTTATCGATGGGGCAAAGGGCAATTACAATGCGATTACGCAAGAATTAGGATGCATAGAATGGGGTAGCAAAATGCAGGGGATGCAGACAATAGAAATATGGAGCTGGTTTAAGGAACAGATATTGCGTGCCCTTGATAGGTATGTCCCTGTAAGGCAGGGAGGAAGTGATAAGGTAAGGGAACCGTGGTTTACAACAGAAATTGCATCTCTTGTTAAGCAGACTTATGTGTTGATGAGGCAAGATGGTTCAGAGGAGGCAAAGAAGAGTTACACATCAGCTAGGAAGGATTTAAAGAGAAAGTTAAGAAGAGCAAAGAGAGCATACGAGCAGTCTTTTGCAAATAGAATCGTAAAGCTTTCTATAGCTAAGTGAGAAATAAAAGGATGACTAGGGTAGGAATAGGGCCAGTCAAAGGCAGAAGTGGGAAGTGGAGTGTGGACTCTGTGGAGATCAGAGAGGTGCTAAACAAACATTTCTCATCAGTTTTTACTAAGGAAAAGGAGAATATTGTAGAGGAGAAGAATGAGGAATGAGATATTAGACTGGAAAGGATCGAGGTTAGTTATTAACAGGTATTATCAATTCTAGAAGGAATGAAAGTAGACAAGTCCCCTGGGCCGGATGACACTTATCCGAGGATTCTCTGGGAAGCTAGGGAGGAGATAGCAGAGCCTTTAGCTTTGATATTTGAGTCGTCATTGTCTACAGGTTTAGTACCAGAGGATTGCAAATGTTGTACCCTTGTTCAAGAAGGGCAGTAGAGATAACCTAGGTAATTATAGACCAGTGAACCTTACTTTTGTTGTAGGAAAGGTTTTGGAAAGGATTATAAGAGATAAGATTTGTAATCATCTAGCAAGCAACAATTTGATTTCAGATAGTCAACATGGTTTCGTCAAGGGCAAGTTGAGTCTCACAAACCTCATTGAGTTTTTTGAGAAGGTGACCAAGCATGTAGATGAGGGTAGGGCAGTTACGGTGACACACATGGACTTCAGCCTTTGATAAGGTTCCACATGGTAGGCTGTTGGAGAACATGCAGAGGCATCGGATTGAGGGTGATTTAGCAGTTTGGATTAGAAACTGAGTTTCTGAAAGAAGGCAGCGAGTGGTGGTTGATGGAAAATATTCAGCCTGGAGTCCGGCTACTAGTGGTGTGCCTCAAGGATCTGTTTTGGGGCCAATGCTGTTTGTCATTTTTATAAATGATTTAGACGCAGGCATAGGTGGATGGGTTAGTAAATTTGCTGATGACACTTAAGTCGGTGGAGTAGTGGACAGTTTGGAAGAATGTTGCAGGGGGTCTTGGATAAACTGCAGAATTGGGCTGAGAGGTGGCAAAAGGGAGTTCAATGCAGCTAAATGTGAGGTGATGCACTTTGGGAAGAATAACAGGAAGACAAGAGTACTGTGTCGATTGAAAGATTCTTGGTAGTGTGGATGTACAGAGGGATCTTGGAGTCTATGGGACACAAATCCCTGAAAGTTGCCACCCAGGTTGATAGTGCTGTTAAGAAGGTATACAGTTTTTAGGTTTCATGGTAGAGTGTTTGAGTTCCGGAGCTGCAATATCATGCTGCAACTGTACAAAATGCTAGTGCGGCCGCATTTGGAATATTGTGTACAGTTCGGGTCACCCCACTACAGGAAGGATGTGGAAGCATGGGAAAAGGTACAGAGGAGATTTACCAGGATGTTGCCTGGTCTGGAGGAAAGGTCTTATGAGGAAAAGCTGAGAGGCTTGGGTCTGTTCTCATTGCAAAGAAGAAGGCTAAGAGGGGATTTGATAGAGATATACAAGATGATCAGAGGATTAGATAGGGTAGACAGTGAAAGTCTTTTTCCTAGGATGAAGACGACAGCTTGTACGAGGGGGCAAAACTACAAATTGACGGGTGAAAGATTTAAGACAGATATCAGAGGCAGGTTCTTTACGCAGAGAGTGGTAAGGGTGTGGAATGCCCTACCTGCCAAAGTAGGTACTCAGCCACATTAGGGAGATTTAAACAAAGCTTGGATGATGATGGGATAGTGTTGGGGGATGGGCTGAGAATAATTCACAGGTCGGCGCAACATCGAGGGCCAAAGGGCCTGTTCTGTGCTGTTCTACGATGTAACTTTTAGCTGGTGTGGCCCAAATGTTAGTGTTGACACAGCCACATAGCTGACTGTTAACTACCTTAGCAAGCCACTCAGCTGCCTTATCATCATATTCCCAAAGGCAATTAGGAGGAAGCTCCTCATTAGGACAGTAGATAATAAAGCTGGCTTGAGTGACACATCCCATGATCGAATACAAATAATCTTCAAAATGAAGCAAAGCATGATCTGCCCATTTAATATGAGAATTGACAGTGAAAGGATGAGAGAGAAGGCTTTAACGTACCATTGCCCTCAGTCCTTACAGGAATATTTACTCAATGGCACCGCAACTGACAAAAAGCAGTAACAATGAAAGTGCACTTTCTTTAAGCTCGAGTACCTGCATAAGGAGCCATGCCAATAACAGTTGGAGTCAGACCTCTATAAAACCCTCGAAGGCCTCCTTCCTATATAAAAAGAAAAAACAAAATTTGGAACACATATTTATTTCATATTTAGCCACAACTGTACAGCAGACTCCACAAAGACAGTACCTCTTGTAGCAATGGCTTTGAGTGCATCACATTTTCAGCATTTCACAAACTGCTACAGCAGGAAGCCAATGTTGGATTGTGCCCACTTTACTGTAAACTGAGCCCTTTTATTGGGGGGAGGTGGTGGCAGTACATGCTCCGAGCATTGATAACAGCAATTATATCTTGCACTGACATAGCATTGACAGAGGAACCTCGAGTATCCAAATGGCAAAAACAGGGAGTATTTTGTTTGGTTAATCGAATGCTGGATAATTGAATGCCGGATAACAGAGTTGAGCCAAGCATCCAGACCTTGCGAACTTGCTGGATAATCCGATATTCGAAGAATTGAATTCAATTGAATTTACTGTCTCGTGTACAGAGGCACAGTGAAAAGCTTTGTCTTGCGAGCAATACAGGCAGATCACAACATTAAGTAGCACAGATAAGTAAATAATAGTTAACAGCGGCAAAAACAAAAACACATGTACAGGCAAATGTTAAGAGTTTGTGAGTCCATTCAGTATTGTCACAACAGTAGGGTAGAAACTGTTTTGAAACCCGCTGATGCGTGTGTTCAGGCTTGTGTACCTTCTACCCGATTGTAGAGGTTGTAGAAAAACATTGCCAGGGTGGGATGGATCTTTGAGAATGCTGGCAGCCTCTCCTTGACAGTGGGCCTGGTAGATGGATTCTATAGATGGAAGGTTGGCCTTTGTGGTTGTCCAGACCGAGTTCACCACTCTCTGTTACCGTTTCCGATCCTGAATGGTAAAGTTGTCATACCAGCTGGTGATACATCCAGACAAAATGCTCTCGATGGCGTACCTATTAAAGTTAGCAAGGGTATCGCCGTCATGCCAAATTTCCTCAGCTGCCTGAGGTAGGAGAGATGTTGTTGGGCCTTCATAACCAGTGCGCCCACATGAAGAGTCCAAGAAGGCTTGTTGTGGATGACCACTCCCAGGTGCTTGACACTCTCCACTCGTTACATCTCTGTGCTGTTAATGTTGAGGGAGGCACAAGTAACATCCCTCCGAAAGTCAATAAAGATTTCCGTGGTTTTGCCGGTTGTTCTCAGTGCACCATTTTTCCAGGTCTTCCACCTCCCGTCTGTAGTTTGTCTCATCGCCATCTGAAATTCGACCGACTATGGCGGTATCAGCGGCAAACTTCTAAATAGCATTAGTCTGGAACTTGGCGACGCAGTCATGGGTATACAGTGAGTACAGTAGGGGGCTGAGTACACACCCCTGAGGGTCGCCAGTTTTGGGTGTTAGTGAGGCTAAAATATTGTCCCCAACCTTCACTGATTGTGGCCTGTGGGTCAGGAAACTGAGAATTCAGTTGCAGAGAGTGGGGCTTAGTCCGAGATCACTAAGTTTAGTAACCAATCAGTCTCGAGGAGATAATAGTGTTGAAAGCTGAACTGTAGGCAATGAGTAGGATTCTTACACAGCTGTTCTTGGTGTCAAGATATTCTAGGGAGGAATGAAGGGCAAGGCGAACGCTGGATAATTCAGCATCTATATAAGGTGGTAAAATATCCCAAAGCATCCCACAGAAGCAAAATTTGACACCCCCCTCCCTCCCAAAGCCGGTGATTAAGCATTGCTGCTTGTGGCAGAATGATGAAAACAAGGAGCAGCTCAAGAGGTCAGGATTGAATCTGAGGGTTGTAGAGCTGGAGATATTTCCAGAGGCAGAGTGGGAGCCAATGTCAGCCTTACAGCAAAAGAATTTTGGATAAGATCAAGTTGACACAGAATGGAAGATGGGAGCATAATTGGAAGGACTTAGGCATAGACAGATCTGATGGCACCAAAAGTGTGGGATGAGGGCTTCTGCAGGTGAGCAAAAGCATGAATCAACTGGGCAAGCTTATCAAGTGCAAGTAGGTTGTCATTGCAATGGTGCAGAAGGTGCTAAATCAGTTACCTTGGCATCTAATGTGGGAGAAAGTGAGGACTGCAAATGCTGGAAATCAGAGCTGAAAATGTGTTGCTGGAAAAGCATCCAAGGAGCAGGAGAATCGATGTTTCGGGCATGAGCCCTTCTTCAGGAATGAGGAAAATGTGCTAAGCAGGCTAAGATAAAAGGGAGGGAGGAGGGACTTGGGGGAGGGGCGTTGGAAATGCGATAGGTGGAAGGAGGTTAAGGTGAGGGTGATAGGCCGGAGTGGAGATGGGGGCGGAGAGGTCAGGAAGAAGATTGCAGATTGCAACCTTTTATCTTAGCCTGCTTGGCACACTTTCCTCATTCCTGAAGAAGGGCTCATGCCCGAAACGTCAATTCTCCTGCTCCTTGGATGCTGCCTGACCTGCTGCGCTTTTCCAGCAACACATTTTCAGCATCTAATGTGGGACCAAAGCTAAGAGCTAGGAAGACTCCAGAGGTTAAAGTATGGGTATCAGTAGAGAAACAATTACAAGTGCCTCTTGGCTATGACTGGACAGTTAAGAATGGGATCAGTCTGGGACACACATTGAGACAATAAAGGAAAGGAGGGGATGTACTGTTATTAAAATAGACTATTATTTAAATGGAGAGAGACTCCAAAAATGAGCCGCCTCTAGAGGGATCAGGGTGGTCTTGTCAGGAAACATAAAAGTTAGGATACAGTGCAGCAAGTAATTAAGAAGTCAAATAGAATTTTGGCCTTTAAGCTAGAGGATTGAAGCTTAAAAACAGGGAAGCTCTGTTACAACTGTACAGAGTATTAGTAAGATTGCATCTGGAGTACTGTGTGCAGTTCTGGTCTCCATATTTAAGAAAGGGTGCACTGGCATTGGGAGAAAATGAGGATGCAAATACTGGAGATCAGAGTCAAAAAATGTGGCACTGGGAAAGCACAGCAGGTCAGACAACATCCAAGGAGCAGGACAGTCAATGTTTCATGCATAAGCCCTTTAATCAGGAATGGCATTGGAGGGAGTTCAAATGAGATTCACTGGGCTGATTCCTGGGGTACACCAGCTGACTTATCAAAAAACAGCTAAGCAAGTTAGGTCTTCATTCAAACAGGAAAATCAGGGATGATGTATTGAAACATGCAAGATTCTGAGCAAGCCTGAGGTAGATGTTGAGAAGATGTTTCCATTAGCGAGAAAGTAATGAACTAGGGACATGGTCTCAGAATAAGGGAACACACATTTAAAACTGAGATGTCTTTGTTCTAGTGATAACACTGATGAAAAATATTCATTTAGCACTTCCCCTAACTCCTTGGGCTCCATTCACAACTTCCCACCAGTATCCTCGATTGGCCCTAATCTTACTCTAGACAATCTTTTATTCCGGATATATCGATAGAAAGCCTTAGGATTTTCATTGATCCTAGCTGCCAATGATTTCTCAATTCCCCTCCTAGCTCTTCTTAGCTCTCTCTTTAGATCTTTCCTGGCTAACTTGTAACTCTCAAGTGCCCTAACTGAGCCTTCACATCTCACCCTAACACAAGCTTTCTTCGTCCTCTTAACAAGAGATTCAACTTCCTTAGTAAACCATAGGTCCTGCGCTCGACAACTTCCTCCCTGCCTGACAGGTACATACTTATCAAGGACCACAATAGCTGTTCCTTGAATAAGCTTCACATTTCAGTTGTGCCCATCCCCTGCAGTTTCCTTCCCCATCCTATGCATCCTAAATCCTGCTGAATCGCACCGTAATTGCCTTTCCCCCAACCAAAACTCTTGCCCTGTGGTATATATCTACCCTTTTTCATCGATAAAGTAAACATTATGGTCATGCTCACCAAAGTGCTCAGCTACCTGCAAATCTAATACCTGGCCTGGTTCATTATCCAGTAACAAATCTAATGTGGCCTCATCCCTTTCTGGTCTGTCTACATACTGTATCAGGAAACCATCCTGCATATATTGGACAAAAACTGACCCACCTAAAGTACTCAAAGTATAGTATTCCCAGTCAATATCTGGAAAGTTAAGGCTTCTATAACAACTACCCAGTCATTCTTGCTCCTATTGGGAATTATCTTTGCTATCCTTTCCTCTACATCTCTGGAACTATATGGAAGCCTATAGAAAACTCCCAACAGTGTGACCTCTCCTTTCCTGTTTCTAACCATAGCGCATACTACCTCAGTAGACGAGTCCTCAAATGTCATTCCTGCAAAAGTAATACTGTCCTCGACTAACACTGCCACATCAGCCCCTCTTTTACCATCTTCCCTGTTCTTACTGAAATATCTAAATCCCAGAACCTGCAACAACCATTCCTGTCTCTGCTCTACCCATGTCTCTGAAATGGCCACAACATTGAAATCCCAGGTGCCGACCCATGTTGCAAGGTCCCCCACCCATTTCGGATGCTCCTGGTGTTGAAGTAGACACACTTCAAATCAACGTCTTGCTTGCCGGTGCCCACTTGCAACCTCGAAACCCACTACTTTTTGGACCTCACTACTCTCAACCTCCTGTATACCCGAACTAAATTCTGGTTCCCATCCCCTGCTGAATTAGTTTAAACCCAACCGAAGAGCATGAGCAAATTTCCCCCCCAGGTTACTAGTAAAGGGGTCCAGGTGAAGACATTTCTGTTTGTAGAGGTCCCACCTACACCAGAAAGAACCCCAATTATCCAGGAATCCAAAACCTTCCCTCTTGTCGCCACATGTTCAAGTCCTCTCTCTTCCTATTCCTCACTTCACTAGCACGTGGCACAGGCAACAAACCAGAGACAACAACTCTGTTTGTTCTAGCTCCCTGAATTTTACAAGCTATTGCACAAAATACAGAAGCATGGGATTGAGGGTGATTTCGTAGTTTAGACCAGAAATTGGTTAGGTGAAAGACAGAGGGTGGTGTTTGATGGGAAATGTTCATCCTGGAATTTAGCTAATAGTGGTGTACTATTATCTGTACTAGTGGATCTGTTTTGGGGCCATTGCTGTTTGTCATTTTTATAAATGACCTAGACGAGAGTGTAGAAGGATGGGTTAGTGAACTTGCGGATGACACTAAGCTTGGTGGAGTTGTGATTAGTGCCAAAGGATGTTGTAGGTTACAGAGGGACATAGATAAGCTGCAGAGCTGGGCTGACAGGTGGCAAATGGAGTTTAATGCGGAAAAGTGCGAGGTGATTCACTTTGGAAGTAGCAACAGGAACAAAGCGTACTGGGCTAATGGTTAAGATTCTTGGTGGTGTAGATGACCAGAGAGATCTTGGTGTCCACGTACATAAATCTCAGAAAGTTGCCACCCAGATTGATAGGGTTATTAAGGAGGCATACGGTGTGTTAGCTTTTATTGGTAGAGGGATTGAGTTTCGGAACCACAAGGTCATGCTGCAGCTATACAATACTCAGGTGCGACTGCACTTGGAGTATTGCATAAGTTCTGGTCACCGCATTATAGAAAGGATTCGAAAGCTTTGGAAAGGGTTCAGAGGAGATTTACAAGGATGTTGCCTGGTATGAACGGAAGGTCTTATGAGGAAAATCTGAGGGACTTGAGGCTGTTTTCATTTGAGAGAAGAAGGTTGAGAGGTGACTTAATTGAGATATATAAGATAACCAGAGGGTCAGATAGGGTCAGTGAAAGCCTTTTTCCTCGAATGGTGATGGCTAGCACGAGGGGACATAGCTTTAATTTGAGGATTAAAAATCACACAACACCAGGTTATAGTCCAACAGGTTTAATTGGAAGCACGCTAGCTTGCGGAGCGATGCTCCTTCATCAGGTGACAATCACCTGATGAAGGAGCAGTGCTCCGAAAGCTAGCGTGCTTCCAATTAAACCTGTTGGACTATAACCTGGTGTTGTGTGATTTTTAACTTTGTACACCCCAGTCCAACACCGGCATCTCCAAATCATTAATTTGAGGGGTGATAGATGTCAGACGTAATTTCTTTACTCAGAGAGAAGAAGAAGCGTGGAACACACGCCTGCAACAGTAGCAGACTCTTCAACTTCAAGGGCACTTAAATGGTCATTGGATAGACATATGGCCGAGAATGGAATAGTCTAGGTTGGGTGGGCTTTGGATTGATTTCATAGGTCGGCTCAACATCGAGAGCCAAAGGACCTGTACTGTGCTGTAATGTTCTATGTGAAGAAATTTCTTGTCTGAAGGTAGTGAATGTCTGGAATTCTAGACATCACAGTGTTGTGGAGGTAGATCACCAGAAGTATTTAAAGGAAGTAGATAGATATTTTAAATTTGAGGAGTTGAGGTCTACACCAGATCAGCCATGATCTTACAGAATAATCAGCAGGTTAGACGGGCCAAATGTTTTATTCTTGTTCAATTTCTTATGTTCTTATGTCAGGGTGGTCAGCTGTGACAAGGCTACAGATAGGTCAAGAAGGATGAGGAAAGATAGGTCAAGAAGGATGAGATAGCTTACTGCAGTCACAATCACATAAGACTTCATTTGTGACTGCTGTAGGGATGGAAATCCAGAAGATCTGAATAACACGAAGTTGTGACAAGTCTATCCAATTCGGGAGGTAAGAACAGGTTCAAGAACTTTGGAGAGGAAATAGTTTGCAAGGGCATTCAGAGCACAAGAGCACATAAAAATATCTAACAGCAAAAGCATCATTGTCCTTCTTGCCTTGCAAATTATTGATAGAAAACATGGAATAACAGTAATCTCAACAGACTACCAACCCAGATGTCAAGGCTAAAGTTTCAGGTCACAAGTTCAAATCTCACCATAGTAGCTGATTGAATTTAACCACAATCAATAAGCCTTTAATATGGACCTAGCTTTAGTAATGATGATCACAAAACCATTGTTGATTGTCATAAAAACTCATCTGACAACTAATGTCCTTTACAGAAGGAAAGTTGTCATCCTTATCCGGTCTGACCTCCATATAACCTCCTTCAGACCAACAGCAATGTCAAACAGTTTTAAATGTTTCCTGAATAAATGTTTCCAAAGATGGGCAAGCTACTCAGCTATATCAAAAAGGAATCATACCAGACAGACAGCACTGCATTTACCTAGGCACTAGAAGTGATAATAAACCCAGTGCTGTCAACTTTGCAAAGTCCTCCTAATGTCTGCAGTGCTGTGCCAAATAGAAAGCAGCCCCATACACAATTCAAGAAACTGCCCAACACAGTCTTATGTAATGTGTCCCAAACACCACCATAATCATCCCTGGGTATGTTCTGTCCTACCACAGGACACACCTAGCAGAGGTGGAAGGACAGTAATGTACAGTCAGAAGGAGGTTGCCTGGGAGTCATCAATATTGGATCTGGGCTATATCAGGTCAAAGATGGGTAAACATCCTTCCTTTGGATTACCATGTTCCATTTAGGTCTTCAGCAGATGCTGAGGGAACCAACAAGAGGTAAAACATAACAGACATCGTCTTCACCAATACGCCTGCCATTGATGCAAACAACAAGGTCTAGACTTCCTTGGTTTCAATTCACCCACTCGGAGTTTTAATTGAAAGATTTAGTGTTCTAAGCTATCTCCCTTCTTTAGGAGCAATTGCTTCTCACACCTAGCTACAGTCAAGACTTACGCAGAACTCCCCAGACCAAAAAAGGTTTTCTTCAAGCTATGGGTGTTTCTCCTAAACCAAAAAACAATTATGGAATCTTCTAAGTGCTATCTAATGCACATTACTGTCTATTTTATACTTTCTAAAATTTTCCCAATGTAAATAAAACTCCATTAGTCTTCAAGGACTGTCTCTTTCATTTTTTTTCTTTTTAAAATAAATCACCACATTTATAGAGATATTTACAGGTTACTCATTAAACCTCTTTACACACACAAAACCCACATGCCACTAGTTCATAAGCTAAAAATGCAGAATAAGTAATATTAAAATGTATAGAAATCACTCCCTTTTGATCTATTTTGTTACCAATCTAGACCACAACATCTGGCTGTTTGCTCACCCCCAGAAGAATGTCCTACAGCCACTCTGTAACATCTCTGAGCATTGTCCAAGATGGCAAACTAACCTGGAGATTTGCTGATAGTCACAAGTACTGTTATTTTACTACTTGCCTGTTCTCTTAACTAAACAGTCCCCTAAAGTATCGAATATATACACGTGAATTTAAAGGGTGTAAATAAGGTAAAGAGCAGGAGGTCTAGAGTGGACATGAAAAACAACTTTTTTTCACCCAGAGGGTGGTAGGAATTTGGAACTCACTGCTAGTAGAGGCAGAAACCCTCATTTTAAATAAGCACATGAGATGCCAAGGCCAAATGCTGGAAAATGGGATGAGAATAGTTAGGTGGTTTCTTTTGACCGGTACAGACCCAGTGGGTCAAAGGAACTATTTTGATGCTGTAGATCTTTGACTTTAAAACCAACTTCTCCAAAACTTACTTACTTTGAGCAACTGAGAAGCGAATATCACACAGTTTCTGCAATTTCTAAAAATCAAATGGTTTTACCTTTGCAACACAGCAGTGCAAACTTCAATTTTTCAGTTTATATTCCCAAAATAATAATGTATATTGTCCTTACAACATGATATAAAGAAACAGCTGAAGGTACTGGATTTTGCAAAGACTATGAGTCCTGACGTGTTCTGAATTGTACTCCAAACCTGAGCTCCAGAACTAGTCACACTCCTTGCCAAGTCATTCCAAGAAATTTATAACAATGCGGAAAATTACCCAGGTCTGGCATATGTACAAATACTTGGACATGTTAAACCTGACTAATTATTGCCCACGGTGGCACAGTGGGTGGGCAGCACGGTAGCACAGTGGTTAGCACTGCTGCTTCACAATGCCAGAGACCTGGGTTCAATTCCCTCCTCAGGCAACTGCCTATGTGGAGGTTGCACATTCTCCTCGTATCTGCGTGGATTTCCTCCGGGGGCTCCGGTTTCCTCACACAGTCCAAAGATGTGCAGGTTAGGTGAATTGGCCATGTTAAACTGCCCGTAGTGTTAGGTGCAGGGGTAAATGTAAGGGAATGGGTCTGGGTGGGTGCGCTTCGGCGGGTCGGTGTGGACTGGTTGGGCTGAAGGGCCTGTTTCCACACTAAGTAATCTAATCAGTAATCATAAGCAAAGTGATAGCAGTTGTCACTGATGGTACTATTAAGCAACACTGCTCAGCAATAACCTGCATGCTGATGCTCAGTTTGGGTTCTGTTAGGGCCACCCAGTTTCTGACCTCATTATAGCCTTGGTGCAAACATCAACAAAAGCGATAAACTCAAAAAAGGAAGTAAGGCCAACTGCTGTTGACATCAAGGCTGTATTTGATCAAGTGCAACATAAATGAGCCCAAGGAAAACTAGAGTCAATGGAAATCAGGAGGATATGCTTCCCTGGTCAGTCATAATTAGCACAAAGAAAGATGGTTGTGTTTGCTGGAGGTCAGTCATCTCAGCTCCAGGACATCGCTATAGGAGTTCCTCAGGACAGTGTCTTAGGCCCAACCATCTACAGCTGCTTCATCAATGACCTTCCCTCCATCATAAGGTCAGAAGTGGGATGTTCACCAATGTTTGCTGCATGTTCAGCACCATTCATGATTTATTAGGTACTGAAGCAATTCATGTCCAAATGCAGTAAGACATGGAGAATAACAAGGTTTGGACTGACAAGTGGAAATTAACATTCATGCCACACAATTTCCAGACAATGAACACGCCAAGCAAGAGAGACTCCAACCACTGCACCTTGACATTTAATGGCTTCAGAATTGCTGAAACCCCACTCTCTGGGGGTTGGGTACAGACATTGAATGGGGCTAGCCATGTAAAGGCCAACAAACAGGTACAGACTGAGAATTCTGCAGTGAGGAGAACTTTCTAAACCAATGAGATCTATTACTTAGAAGGACAAGGGCAGCAGACACATAGGAACACCAACACCTGAAAATTCCCCTCCAAAACACACACCATCCTGACCTGTAAATGCATTGCCATTCCTTTAGTGTTGCGCCCTGACAGCATTGTGGGCCTACACACGTCACACAGATTGGAACAGTTCAAAACAGCAGCTCATCATAATCTCCTAAAGTGCAATTGGCAACAGAAAAAAATACTGGCTAATCAGTTTTGTCCACATCCTGAATGAACAAAAACAGAATAGGAAGTAAGCAACTAATAGGACAGAGTACCCAAGCAAGGAGATATGAAAGGAGGCATAGAGAAGCCCTGGGAAACTTAGAGAAAAAGAAAAAGGGAGCAACAAATAGTGAATAAAATGACACTGAACTAACATAAGTGCATATCTAGAAGAGCAACCAAATATGAATGGACACAGGAAAACACAAATTAGAAAGCAAAATTAAGACAAACATGGCCTGATAACACAGAGGATGTGAGAACCATGGAGTTAGCTCGAGAGACGGGAGTGGCAGAAGAAACACATACAACCATACAAACAGGGAATCACAATCCCAGCGTGACTGCACAAACAGGATGCAACACTCTCAGAGTGACTGTATAAATAAGGAGTCATGCTCCAGAGTGACAAGAGCAACAGGGAGCAATACTGAGAAAGGAAGTTCTTTGCTCTAAGCCCAACGATGAGCTGCCTGTTACTCTGACTGTGAGGACCAGGTCACACAATAAGTAGTATCTTGCATCTAACTGTCTGGAAAGAATGTGACTATCTGTCACTACTGATGCAGATGCTTGCAGCACTGCTGGAACACCTGG
Organism: Chiloscyllium punctatum; assembly: GCF_047496795.1. Taxonomy (NCBI): domain Eukaryota; kingdom Metazoa; phylum Chordata; class Chondrichthyes; order Orectolobiformes; family Hemiscylliidae; genus Chiloscyllium; species Chiloscyllium punctatum. The sequence continues at coordinate 61,174,634 of NC_092776.1, read as the reverse complement.
GTCTCTTTAAATAGCTGCATTGGCTTAAATTCTGCAGTTTTAAACTTCCCAAATTCCCAGCGACGCAAAATCTTTCAGGAGTGGTATTATTACTCCAAACCAGAGCTGTAATTGCAATGTCTTGCTGGAATGAAACTACAGTGGCTTTATAACAGTCCCATTAACTGCTAGCTTGCTCACAGGAATTGGATCCAGCAGCTTGACATTCCTTCAGCATTCCTGCCTAACTGCAATGGAAGTAATAGAGGTTTAAGATTGTATCTGGGATTGAGAAGGAGTCCCGAACATAAATTTTTGAAAAATTGACTTCTTTCATTCTCAAGAGCAAATTAAGGAAAACTCCATTGAAAATGGGGATGAAAATGAAATCCTTTTATGACCGTGGGATTGACATTTACACCCAGAAAGCTACAAACTATGCTCCAAACCTCCGTCATTGAAATACTTACTAACATTATATTAGGGAACCTCAGCATTTAATTACTTTCAATTTTCCAACACAGCTCATCAGGTTCATTTCTCATAGAGTGTAACAGAAAGATGCAATACGCACCTGTGTATAAATGACCCTGAAAGCATCAATGATTCCAGCATACCTGTGCTCGCCCTTCACCTGGAAGGCCAGACGGGCTCGAATCATGTCAAGTGGATAAGTACATATCACTGCAGTCATCCCTGTAAGATAACACTCCTTATTGTCTGTTGTTCTCTCAAAGAACATGAAAGCAATAAAAACCTAAACTGAGGCTTACATGGTCTGTAGTAGTAAAACAAACTTGGTGTTATCATTTGGTCATCACTCTATTTGATCAGTTTAATAAGGAACCTTGGCATGATCAAAGGTGGCTTTGTGTGACATTTTATAGCATTCTCAGTAATTAATGACTGCCTGTTGCCAAAGAGGATTGCTAGTTCCTGGGAAAAATCAGCAGCTACGTCTCAACTACGAGCAACTAAAAAAAAACCGGAAAGTTCCCAGGAGGATCGAGGTCACACCTGGATGGGCACTGAAAATCAACAAATCCATAATCATTAATCATGGTCGACTTCAACACTCATTAGTCTGGCCATCAATGGCAAATGTGTCAGTGGAAATGACTACTGTATCTGCCTTCTGCTCTGAAGAAAATACTAAGTATAGTCCGATCAACAACATCACCCTTACCAGTTCCGAAAGAAGTCTTGGATGCCAAGGTTGTATTGTAAGGATGTATCTGATTTCTAATTCTTTCAGTTTTTATTTTGTTAATCAATGGGTTTCTTTTTCCCAGAAAATAATGGAAGCTGTGAGCTGAGTTAAGTGGATTTTAATAAACGAAGGAGTCAAAGAAAGTGCAGCTGAGAAACAACCTGATTAACCATCTACTTCAACAACAGATCAAACAAATCAACAAATTTACTTCAATGCAAAAGGCCTGATAGGTTAAGGTAGATGAACTTAAGACCTGGTTGGGAACATGGGACTGGGATATTACTGAAACGTGGCACAAGGATAGACATGACTGGTAGCTTAATGTTCTGGGGTACAGGTGCTATAGCAAGAAAAGAAAGGGAGACAAAAGAGGAGGGGGAATGGCATTTTTGGTTAGAGATAACATTATGGCTGTACTTAGGGAGGGTGCTCCTGGGAGATCATCCTGTGAAGGTATATGGCTGGAACTGAGAAATAAGGAAGGGATGATCACCTTGTTGGAATTGTATTATAGGACCCCAATAGTCAGCAGGAAATTGAAAGCAAATATGTAGGAAAATCACAGATATCTGTAAGGTTAATAGTTGTAATGGTAGGGGAGTTAAACTTTCCAAACATACACAAGGACTATCATAGTGTTAAGGCCTTGGATGGGGAGGAATTTGTTAAATGTGTAAAATACAAGTTTCTTATTCAGTATGTGGATGTAACCAATACAGAAGGAACGTCTGTTGGAAAATAAGGCAAGGGCAAGTGACTGAGGTGACAGTGGGAGAGCACTTCTGGGCAAGTGATCGTTTTAAAAGAAGTGACAGAGAAGGAGAGACCTGATCCAAAAGTTAAAGTCATAAATTGAAGTAAGGCCAATTTTGATGGTATTAGACAGGAACTTTCAAAAGTTGATTGGGGAAATCTATTTGCAGGTAAAGGAATGGTTGGGAAGCAGGAGGCCTGTGAAAATGAAATAACAAGAGATCAGAGACAGTACGTTGCTGTTAGTGTGTACAGCAAGGTACAGGGAATGCTTAATGACTAAAGAAATTGAGGCTTTGATCAAGAAAAAGGAGGCATATATCTGGTATAGGCAGGTGGGATCAAATGAATCACCAGAGGAGTCACCAAAGGGCCAAGGGAGTATACATAAAAGGGAAATCAGAAGGGCAAAAAGGGGACATGAGTTAGCTTTGACAAACTGTAAGTTTGTAAGGAAAAGCCAGAGAACTATAGACCAGTGAGCCTTATGTCAGCAGTGGGAAGTTGTTGGACAGGATTCACATGCATTTGGAAAGGCAAGAACTTATCAGGGATAGTCAATGGCTTTGTGCACAGGAGATCTTGTCTCACTAACTTGACTGAGTTTTTCTGAAAAGGTGACAAAGAAGATTGATGAAAGCAGATATTGTCTATATGTACTTCAGCAAAGCATTCAACAAGGTTCTGTGTGGTATTCAGGTTACTAAGATTAGATCACATGGGATCCGGGGGAGCTAACAAACTGGATACAAAACTGGCTTGAAGTTAGGAGACAGATGGTGATGGCAGAGGGTTGATTTTCAGATTGGAGGCCTGTGGCCGGCAATGTGCGCAAAGATTGGTGCTGGGTCCACTGTTTTTTGTCATTTACATAAACAAATTGGATGTTAACATAGGAGGTACAATTTATAAGATGACACAGAAACAGGTGGTGTAGTGGACAGTGAAGGTTATCGCAGAGTACAATAGGACAATGAGTAGCAGATGCAATTTCATCTAGATAAATGTGAGGTGTTGCATTTTGGTAAGGCAAATCAGTGCAGGACTTGTACAGTTAATGATAGGGCTCTCAGTACTTTTGCTGAACAGAGACCTTGGGGTGCAATGCATAATTCCCTGAAAGTGGAGTTGGAGATAGACAGGGTGGTGAAGGCAGCAATTGTAATGCTTTCATTGATCAAAACGTTGAGTATGGGGGTTGGGAAGTCATGTTGCGACTGCCCAAGACATTGATGAGGATACTTTTGGAATACTGCATATGATTCTGGTCACCCTTCTATAGGAAAGATGTTGTTAAACTTGAGAGAGTGCAGAAAAGATTTACAAGGATGCTGTTAAAACTGGAATGTCGAATAGGCTGGGACTCTTTTCCCTGGAGCATCACAGATTGAGGAGTGCCCTTATAGTGGTTTATAAAATCTTGAGGGACATGGATAAGTCTGAGGAGTCATGGTGCTGCACATTGTGCAATCATCAAAAAACATCCCAACAAAATGATGGAGGGAACATCATTTATGAAGCAGTTAAAAATGGTTGGTTCAGGCTTGTCTAACAGCTTTGAGATTCTTATTCCCTGTGTGAATGGCAGTGAATGCTGTAGGGAGGATGAGCAACTATAGTAGACTTGCCAACTTTAAGGGTATTTAAGTGGTCATTGGACAGGCATATGAACGAGAATGGAATAGTATAGGTTACATGAGCTTCAGATTGGCTCCACAGGTCAGCGCAACAAGAAGGGCTGAAGGGCCTGTACTGCACTGTAATGTTCTGTGTTCAAACTGACCACTGCACCATGGTAAAGAAGCCATTTAAGAGGGCGGGGGGGGGAGAAAAGAGAAATGTCAATGTAATCAGGTGATAGTACAGTCAGGGGAATAGGCATTATTCGCTGTGGACAGGATTGAGAAGGTCGTGTTGTCTGCTTGGTGCCCAGATTCAGAATCTCACATCTGGGCTGCACAAGAACTTAGAGTGGGAGGGGAAAGATCCAAGTGTCTTGATCCATGGTAGAGGTATAGATAGCAAGGAGGTTCTGCTGACGGAATATGAATAGCTGGGGACTAAATGAAAAAGCAGAAGCAAAAAAGGTAATAATCTCTGGATTACTACTGGACTCAAAGCTAATTGGTTAACAAGCTTAAAGAGGTAAACCAGTGGCTTAATGATTGGAGTGGGGAAACGGATTTGAATTCATTAGGCGCTGGTACTAGTACTGGAGAAGGAGGAAGCTGTTCCAATGGGATGGACTCCACCTGAATCACGCTAAGACCAGTGTCCTTGTAAACTGCGTAACTTGGGCTGTGGATAACACTTTAAAGTAAATGGGGTCATGGGGGTGGGGGGGTGATCTGCATGGGAAAATATGGAAAAAATTCAAGGAGGGTTATAAGTGATAGGATTTATAATCATCCGGAGAGGAATAAGTTAATTAGGGATAGTCAACACAGTTTTGTGAAGGGCAAGTCATGCCTCACACACCTTATTGAGTTATTTGAGAAGGTGACCAAACAGGTGGATGAGAGTAAAGCAGTTGATGTGGTGTATATAGATTTCAGTAAGGTGTTTGATAAGGCTTTCCACGGTAGGCTATTGCACAAAATACAAAGGCATGCAATTGAGGGTGATTTAGCAGCTTGGATCAGAAATTGGCGAGCTGAAAGAAGACACAGGGTGGTGGTTGAAGGGAAATATTCATCCTGGAGTTCAGTTATTACTGGTGTACCGTATGGATCTGTTTGGATCCACTACTGTTTGTCATTTTTATAAATGACCTGGATGAGGGCATAGAAGGATCAGTTAGTACATTTGTGGATGATGCTAAGGTCAGGAGAGTTGTGGACAGAACTGAAGGATGTTGCAGGTTACAGAGGGACATAGATAAGCTACAGAGCTGGGCTGATAGGTGGCAAATGGAGTTTAATGCGGAAAAGTGTGAGGTGATTCACTTTGAAAGGAGTAGATGGAATGCAGAGTACTTAGCTAATGGTAAGATTCTTGGTAGTGTTGATGAGCTGAGGGATCTCGGTGCCCAGGGACATAGATTCCTGAACGTTGCCACCCAGGTTTATAGGGTTGTTAAGAAGGCATACAGTGTGTTGGCTCTTATTGGCAGAGGGATTGAGTTTCAGAATCACGAGGTCATGCTGCAGCTGTACAAATCTTTGGGGGGGCTGCACTTGGAACATTGCATACAGTTCTGGTCACCGCATTATAGAAAGGATGTAGAAGCTTTGGAAAGGGTTCAGAGGGGATTTACAACGATGTTGCCTCATATGAATGGATGGTTTTACGAGGAAAGGCTGAATGACTTGAAGCTATTTTCGTTAGAGAGAAGAAGGTTGAGAGGTGACTTAATTAAGACATAAGATAATCAGAGGTTAGATAGGGTGGACAGTGAGAGCCTTTTTCCACAGATGGCGATGGCTAGCACGAGAGGACACAGCTTTAAATTGAGGGGTGATAGACATAGGATAGATGGAGGTAGTTTCTTTACTCAGAGAGTAGTAGGGGCATGGAACACCCTGCATGCAACAGTAATAGACTCACCAAGTTTAAAGGCATTTCAATGGTCATTGGATAGGCATATGGTTGAGAATGGAATATTGTAGGATATATAGACTTCAGATTGATTTCACATGTCGATGCAACATTGAGGGCCGAAGGGCCTGTACTGCACTATAATGTTCCATGTTCTAGGGGAGGAATCAGCAGATTAAAGTTACCAGAACAAGTAAGGCTACAGAGTATGGGAAGTCTAACTTCAGGCTCAACAAATAGTGGTAAAACCACGAGAAGGAGGGAGTCAACGCATCACTGAGTGTGCTGTACTTAAATGCGTGCAGTATACAAAACAAGGCAAATGAGCTTATAATGTGGATTGAAATTGGCAGGTATGATATTGTGGGTACCACAGAGTCATGGCTACAAGGAGATCAGTGCTGGAGACAAAAGTACTGCAGATGCTGGATTCCAAGGTAGACAAGCAGGAGGCTAGAAGAACACAGTAAGTCAGGCAGCATTAGGAGGTGAAGAAGTCAACATTTTGGCGGTAACCCTTCTTCAGGACTGAGGATGGACGTAAGGGGAGCTGCAGATAATGGGGGTGGGGGCAGGGTGCTGAGGTGGGGATAGGCGAACACAGGTAGAGGGTATAACCTAGTTGGTCGATGAGAGGAAGGAAAGGGGGGAGGAGGGGGAGGGCCTGGGAAGTGAGTCAGGTGATGGGAAGCAAGATTATTTGAAATTGGAGAACTCAAATGTTGAGTCCTTAGATTAGATTAGATTAGATTACTTACAGTGTGGAAACAGGCTCTTCGGCCCAACAAGTCCACACCTACCCTCCGAAGAGCAACCAACTCAGACCCATTCCCCTACATTTACCCCTTCACCTAGCTCTACGGGCAATTTAGCACGGCCAATTCACCTAACCTGCACATTTTTGGACTGTGGGAGGAAACCGGAGCACCCGGAGGAAACCCGTGCAGATACGGGGAGAATGTGCAAACTCCACAGAGACAGTTGCGGGAATTGAACCCAGGTCTCTGGCACTGAGGCAGCAGTGCTAACCACTGTGCCACCATGCCACCCAAATTTCCTCTGGGTTGCTGAGGCAGAAGATGGAAGTATTCTTCCTCCAAATTGCAGTCAGATTTGTTGTGACAATGGAGGAGGCCAAGGATGGTCACGTCGGAAAGGGAACGAGAAGGGGAAGTAAAATGGACGGCGATAGGGATAGCAGGACTGGTAACCAAATATCCAAAAGTGTGCGTCCTACCAAAAGGTCAGGCAGATGAGCAGAGAGGATTGGGTTGTCTTGTTAGTAAGAATTAAAATTAAATTGATAGCAAGAAGTGATATAGAGTCAGAAGGTGTACAATCTATGTGGGTAAAATTCAGGAAACCCAAAGGGAAAAAAAAACATAATGGAAGTTGCGTACAGGCCTCTTAGCAGTAATCAGGAATCTGAGGAAGAAAATATATCTGGAGATAGAAAATCATGTAAGAAAGACATTACTGCAAGATGGAGGATGGGAAAAATTTCTGGCTGTAACAGCTGCTCCTTTTTTGAGGTGTTTTAGGTGTTGGAGGTGATTTCCTCAAATTCCAGTGGCAGCAATTACTATTTTATATGCTGTTGCATTGTTTTAGAAATTTGTAGAAAAAGAAGTCAAAACAACAGCACCTTTTAAAAGGGAGAAAAACAGACAAAGGCAGCACATGGTGAGGTCAGTGCGGGAGAGAGAGAAAGAAACCCACACTGCTGACTGACACAGCTGTTGAACCTGTGCAGTTAATGCCTTTGCTGTTTGAATTCATGTATTGCTGGACATCGGAGTGTGTCTGGAAAAATTAACAAACAGTGAAATTCACGAATAATCTTGGAGGAACCTGTTTGAGTGAGGTCACAGCACAGAAAGAGAGAAGTGAATATTTTTAAGTGTAGTCTTACAGAAAGTCTACAGTAGTGAGTAGACTGGGTTTTTTTTTATTATATGTTTCATTGAGAAATGTCTCTTGATTAAACTTAAAAATATAAGCCAGAAGTATGAAGTTAGCATGGAGCAGTGCTAAAGGAATAAGACAGTACTATTTTCTGGTTCTGTAGACGGGAAGTAACAAAAATGACCTTTATTAGAGTGATATGCTCTTCTTGTCGGATGTGGGAGTTCAGGGAGAGTTTATGTGTTACTGAGGATTATATCTGTAATAAACGTTGTTGGTTACAACACCTATCAGATCAAATGGATCGGTTGGAGAGACAGCTAGAGGCAATGTTTTGGAAAATGTAGAGGGTGACGGATGGGTGTTAGAGGAAGAGAGAAAAGTTGCAGATACAGTCACACAGATGGGTTAATTCCAGGAATGTTAAGAGGGGTAGGCAGGTAATGCAGGAGTTTTCTGTGGCTATACCCATTTCAAACAAGTATGCTGTTTTGGAAAATGTAGAGGGTGATGGATTTTCAGGAAAATGTAATAAGAACAGCCAAGTTTCTGGTATTGAGACTGGTCTAATGCAACGAGGGCTACATAGAGTCCCAAGAGATCAACTGTGTTAGGGGACTCTCTAGTCCGAGGCACAGATGGATGTTGCTGTGGCCAGCAGTGAAAAATCAGAATGGTATGTTGCCTCCCTGATGCCAGGATCAAGGACGTCTCAGAGAGGGTGCAGGATGTTCTCAAGGAGGAGAGGGGTGAGCAGGAGGTCATTGTACACAATAGAACCAATGACAAAGGAAGGCAAGAGGATGAGATTCTGAAGGGAGAACATAGAGAGTGAGGCAGGAATTTAAAAAGGAGATCCTCGATAGTAGTAATGTCTGGATTAATCCCGGTGCTGCGAGCTAGTGAGGGCAGGAATAGGAGGATAGGCAGATGAATGCATGGCTGAGGAGCTGGTGTATGGCAGAAGGATTCACATTTTTGGATCATTGGAATCTCTTCTGGGGTAGAAGTGACCTGTACAAGAAGGATGGATTGCACCTAAATTGGAAGGGGACTAATATATTGGCAGGGAGATTTGCTAGAGCTGCCGAGGAGGATTTAAACTATTACATTGGGGGGGTGGGACCCAGGGAAATAGCGAGGAAAGAGATCAATCTGAGACAGGTACAGTTGAGAAAAGAGAGTCAAACAGTCAGGGCAGGCGGGGACAAAGCAGAAAACAAGGTAGGCCTGATAAATTAAACTGCTGAGAACAGAAGTGAGTCAAACAGTCAGGCCAGGCAGGGACAAGGTAGGACTAATAAATTTATTTCAATGCAAGGGGCCTAACAGGGAAGGCAGATTAACTCAGGGCATGGTTAGGAACATGGGACTAGGATATCATTGCAATTACAGAAACATGGCTCAGGGATGGGCAGGACTGGTAGCTTAATGTTCCAGGATACAAATGCTACAGGAAGGATAGAAAGGGAGGCATGAGAGAAGAGGGAGTGCCATTTTTGATAAGCAATAGCATTAGAGCTGTGCTGAGGGAGGATATTCCCGGAAATACATCCAGGGAAGTTATTTGGGTGGAACTGAGAAATAAGAAAGGGATCATCATCTTATTGGGATTGTATTATAGACCCCCTAATAGTCAGAAGGAAATTGAGAAACAAACTTGTAGGAAGATATAGACTGTAGGGAAATAGAGGGTGACATCTTGCAAAATGTCCAGATTACAGAGGATGAAGTGCTGGATGTCTTGAAATGGTTAAAAGTGGATAAATCCCCAGGAACTGATCAGGTGTACCCGAGAACTCTGTGGGAAGCTAGAGAAGTGATTGCTGGGCCTCTTGCTGAGATATTTGTATCATCAATAATCACAGGTGAGGTGCCGGAAGACTGGAGGTTGGCAAACGTGGTGCCACTGTTTAAGAAGGGTGGTAAAGACAAGCCAGGGAACTATAGACCGGTGAACCTGACCTCGGTGGTGGGCAAATTGTTGGAGGGAATCCTGAGGCACAGGATGTATATGTACTTGGAAAGGCAAGGACTGATTCGGGATAGTCAACATGGCTTTGTGCGTGGGATATCATGTCTCACAAACTTGATTAAGTTTTTTGAAGTAGTAACAAAGAAGATTGATGAGGGCAGAGAAGATGATGTGATCTATATGGACTTCAGTAAGGTGTTTGACAAGGTTCCCCACAGTAAACTGATTAGCAAGGTTAGATCTCATGGAATACAGGGAGAACTAGTCATTTGGATACAGAACTGGCTCAAAGGTAGAAGGTAGTGGTGGAGGGTTCTTTTTCAGATTGGAGGCCTGTGACCAGTGGAGTACCACAAGGATCGGTGCTGGACCCTTTACTTTTTGTCATTTACATAAATGATTTGGATGTGAGCATAAGAGGTACAGTTAGTAAGTTTACAGATGACACCAAAGTTGGAGGTGTAGTGGACAGCGAAGAAGGTTACCTCAGATTACAACAGGATCTTGATCAGATGGGCCAATGGGCTGAGAAGTGGCAGATGGAGTTTAATTCAGATAAATGTGAGGTGCTGCATTTTGGGAAAGCAAATCTTATACACTTAATGGTAAGGTCTGAGGGAGTGTTGCTGAACAGAGACCTTGGAGTGCAGGTTCATAGCTCCTTGATAGTGAAGGCGGCGTTTGGTATGCTTTCCTTTATTGGTCAGAGTATTGAGTACATGAGTTGGGAGGTTGATGTTGTGAAACTTGAAAGAGTTCAGAAAAGATTTACAAGGATGTCGCCAGGGTTGGAGGATCTGAGCTACAGGGAGAGGCTGAACAGGCTGGGGCTGTTTTCCCTGGAGCGTTGGAGGCTGAGGGGTGACCTTATAGAGGTTTACAAAATTATGAGGGGCATGGATAGGATAAATAGACAAAGTCTTTTCCCTGGAGTCCAGAACTAGAGGGCATATGTTTAGGGTGAGACGGGAAAGATATAAAAGAGACCTAAGGGGCAACTTTGTCATGCAGAGGGTGGTACATGTATGGAATGAGCTGCCAGAAGAAGTGGTGGAGGCTGGTACAATTGCAACATTTAAAAGGCATTTGGATGGGTATATGAATAGGAAGTGTTCGAAGGGATATGGGCCAGGTGCTGGCAGGTGGGATTAGATTGGATTGGGATATTTGGTCGGCATGGACGGGTTGGACCAAAGGGTTTGTTTCCATGCTGTACATCTCTCTGACTCTATGAGAGACTTAACAAACGATATCCAAGTCTTTTTCAATACATAATTTCAGTTACATCACTCTAAACTTTTGCTATAAATTCTGTATCTTATAATCTTATACTCCACAGCCACCTGATGAAGGAGCAGTGCTCCAAAAACGAGTGCTTCCAAAGAAACCTGTTGCACTATATCCTGGTGTTGAGTGATTTTTAACTTTGTGCACCCCAGTCCAACAATGGCACCTCCAGTTCAACTTTCCTCTTATTGACTGGGCCTCTCTTAGAGCCAGGGGCTTGGATAGAAAACAATTTGTTAGTTGTGTCAAGAAGGGCTCTTTGAGACAGTATGTTGACAATCCAACCAGAGAAGCGACCATACTAGACTTGTTATTTGGGGAATGAACCAGGTCAGGTGATCGATGTTTCAGTAGGACAGCATTTTGGGCTTCGAGACTAATAACTCCATAAGATTTTAAGTAGTCACGGACAAGGACAAGAGTAACCCTCCAGTGAGGGTGATTAATTGAGCAAGGGCCAATTACATCCAAATTAGATAGGAACTGGGGAATGTGGATTGGGAGCAGATATTTGAGAACAGGTCCATTTCTGCTATGTGGGAGGCTTGTAGTGAGCAGTTGATTAAAGCGCAGGTCTTGCATGTCCCTGCAAAATTAAAGGATAGGAATAGCAGGATCCAGAAACCATGGGTGACAAGGGAAATTGTAAGCTCAGTCAAAATGATAAAGAAAGCAGAGGATTGGTCTATGCAGATGCCGAAGCCTTTGAGGAGTATAGAGAAATTAGGAAGGAACTTAAATGCAGAATTAGAAAGGGGAGGAAGCAAAGGAGAATATTTCTACATAATAAGTGGTAATGACCTGGAATTCATGATGTACAAGTTTGATGGAAGCAGAAACAAGGAATGATTTCAAAAACAGACTGTTTGGGTACTTTGAGGGAAATAATGGGCTCAGTGGTTAGCACTGTTGCTTCACAGCACCAGGGATTCCATTTGAGTTCAATTCTCAATCTCAGGCTAAGAATATGGAGTTTGCACATTCACCCCATGTTTGCAGGGGCTTCCTCTAAGTGCGCTGGTTTCCTCCCATAGTCTAAAGATGTGCAGGTTAGGTGGACTGGCCATGCTAAATTGCCCACAGTGTCCAGGGATGTGCGGGCCAGGTGGACTAGCAGGTGGGAAATGCAGAGTTACAAGGATAAAGTAGTGGGGTGTGTCTGGGATGAATGCTCTTTGGAGGGTGTGTGTGGACCTTATGGGCTGAATGGCCTGCTTCCACACTGTAGGGACTCTATAATCAGGACTAGAATGGGTAGGAGGACTGATTGACTGCTGGATGACAGCTTGGAGTAGATGGACCAAATGGCCTCCTCTATGCCATAACTGATCGAAAAGCTTCATTAAAAGCACTGTTCATTTTTTTTAAGCAATTTCAGAGATTTTCTTCACACCAGCTACATTGGAAGATTATCAAGAATTCAGAAGGAAACAAATTACCTGCCATGGATCCAGCCATTAATCGGTGAATGTGCCCAGAGATACCAAGTTTGGCTATCAAGAGCTGAGAAAAATCAAAATGACATTCATTTGTTCACAATTCTAAACACACAAAAATCATTCCCAACTATTGCCACAATACACATTGATGAATTACTTAAGACACCTCACAAATCCCAGTAACTTCACTGATATACACACTCATGTGTTACTATGGTCAACTATTGTTCTAAATTCTACAGAATGCAGTCCCAGTCATACTCCCTTCATTCAAAAATCCCTTCAGAGTCTGGTGGAGCTTCATTGTCCTTACCAAGACAAATATAGGTATTTTTGCAGCAACCTGTTCAGAGAAATGTTATTACACACCTTTGTAGCAGTTGAACCTCCAAGCTCAGATGTAGAGATATGACCAGTGCACTATAAGAGCCATCACCTAAAGCAGCTATATCCTCCCCTAGGTACTTGCACCAACACCACATACATCATAGGGAAGACTATATTGTCTAGCTATCACCATTGATAGCTAACCCGAGAATGCAAGGTTTTAAAAAAAAAGGTTTTGTGATTTACACATGAAAGAAGTAAAACTATCACTGTATTCTAACAGCAGAAAGACTTAACAGACAATCAAATTTTCAATGTATAATTTCAGTTACATCACACTGTAAAATTTTGCTATAAATTCTGTGTGTTAGGATTGAGTCCTCCACTACCGCCTGATGAAGGAGTGTCGTTCCAAAAGCTAGTGTGCTTCCAATTAAACCTGTTGGACTACAACCTGGTGTTGTGTGATTTGTAACTTTGTACACCCCAGTCCAACACCGGCAAATCCAAATCATAACTATATTTGTGTCAGCTATTTGATGCGGTTATCCAACCATCCTCTCTCCCCTAAGTAAAACCGAAAGAATGAAGATGTTGTAAATCAGAAACAAAAACTCAAATTGCTGGAGAAGCTCAGCAGATCTGGCAGCATCTGTGGAGATAAATCAGAGTTCACATTTTGGATCCAATGACCCTTCCTCAGAACTGGGTTCGCAACATTTACTCTGATTTCTCTCCACAGACGCTGCCAGACCCACTCAGCTCATTCAGCAATTTCTGTTTTTGAAACCCTCTTCCCCCCCTCTCTGCTGCTCATCATTTTCCTGCTCCTCAAAGTGCTCATCCAACTCTCTTCTGGGGAGTCAATAGAATCCAAAAGTGCTTTACAAACACAAATAATCAAAGGATAGTCAAGGGAGAGATTATGTTGGTTAGGGAGCAAATAGGAGGCAGTGGGTATGGCTGAGTGTCAGGTGATTCATTTTGGTAGATGGGATAGGGAGAGGCAATTAATGGCAGAGTTCAAAACAGGAATAGGGGAACATGTACAGAATTATGACTGGTTTGGCCAATATAGACAAAAAAAAGCTGGTGGAAACTAAAGGACACAATTTTAAGGTTTTGAGCAACAGCATAGAATATTGAAGACTGCCTCAGACAGCAGGTAACAAAATCAGAAACCAATGATTTAAGAGAAAATTGGACGAGTACAGAGTACAAAAGGGAAATAAACTTGTACGGTCAGGAAGAAAGTAATGGACTGAAATACTCAATAGAGGGCTGAAATAATGACATGACAAGAGTTTCTGTGCTATCATGATCCTATGATCTTTTGCCATTCTCAACTCTCATAATTATTGGTCACTGCTCAATAGACATGGGGGCAGCAGTAAATTAATCCCTAAAAGTCAAGATGCCTGGGAAAATTCATTCATGGGGATGACCAGACAAAAGTCACTGCCATTGCAGAATGAACAGAATCAGCTGGGAGCTGCTCTTCCAATCTCAGGCTGGTTCTCTTTCATGCCTGCTGCTGATTGGCCAACTGATATTTGTCAGTAGCAAACATGAGCAATATACAGCCTGTGATTGAAGGAGCAATGAACATATAAGACAGAAATGAAACTAAGTAAGCCAGAGGTGAAGAAGCCTTTCACTGTGTGTTTGAGGGTGACAAATGGGCAGAAAGCCCTTAGCCATTGGACAACAGGGGTAGGAAGTAAGAGGCTTCAAGGGAGTGAAGAGAGGGATTGTGCAGGAAGAAGTACAGCGAGAAAACGATAGCCTACAAGTGGAGGGGAAGGGTTGGGAGAAGTCTGCGACTAGTGTGATGGGTTGAGTTGTGAAAATAACAAGGGCAAGGCTATGAATGGGCAGGAGGGCCACAGTGGGGTGAAGGAGAATGCTATGAGGGGTCGGTGAAGAAAGGAGGTTGAAAATGCAGGCAGGTAAGTGTGCAAGGCTATTGCCTGAGTAAAAGGGAAGGCATGGGGCAAGTAGGTGAGGCTGGAAGGGTGAGAAGGGGAGGCAGGGAGGGAGAAGAGTTTTAAACTAATCAACAAAGGAATACTCAGCTAACTAAGAAACAAGCAAAAATGAAATTTGAAATCAATTCTGGCAAATGTATGTGGATTCTCTCATTTAAATGCCCATACGTTCAGCTGCCACTATATGGGCATGAATGTAATGGATGCTATTGCAATAAAAACTTGTCAATTAAGTCAGAGTTTGGGATCTGAGAGGATATAAAAAAGGGTAGAACTGTAGTAACTAGTTATATATTCCAGCTTTGTGCACATGCAATGGAAACGCATTAGTTGTGACATCAGTCTGTAGAAGTGCTTTTAGGATGATAGCTTTGTGTGTGTCAGTTACTTTGATATAAAAAAAACTTTCGCTGCCAACTTATGCCTGTTGTCTTTTGCCTATTTTAATATGGCAATGTCTAGCAAATCAATAATTTTCTTGTGCATCGGTACTTCATGTTTAATACAGAACTCATATTGAGAATATCGATGAATTCTTCTCTCTCTGCTTCGGTGCAAGTTGATATCCACAAATATAAAAATGTACTGCTACTCAGCAACTGCATCATCAAATGCATTTGTTAATAAGAATGAAAAAAGGACACTTGAATACTAAAAAGTAGCCCCCAAAATTTAAAAAGCAGCCCTCGAGAAAATCTCAAAAAGAAGTTTCCTGATATAGACCTGCCATTCTCCCCTAATGGTCAATTTCCCTATCTCATGAACCTTTAGTGAAGTCAAGGCAAGTAGGTCCTTCTTGAGGTAACTAGTTTTAAGCCACACATTCTGTTCCAGGTATGATCTCACTAAAACTCTCCATAATTGCAAGAAGAATTTTTCATGTACAAGCACTGTAATAAAGACTAACACTAATGTTTTCATATTTGCTGTCTAATCAGTATTCAACCCTGAATACTGACAAAGGAGGGGATTCCTCTGGAGACTGCAGCCATGGGGCGGCACGGTGGCATAGGGCGGCACACTGGTTAGCACTGCTGCCTCACAGTGCCAGAGACCAGTTCAATTCCCGCCTCAGGCGACTATCTGTGTAGAGTTTACACGTTCTCCTCGTGTCTGCGAAGGTTTCCTCTGGGTGCTCCGGTTTCCTCCCACAGTCCAAAGATGCGCAGGTTAGGTGAATTGGCCATGCTAAATTGCCTGTAGTGTTAGGTAAGGGGTAAATGTAGGGGTATGGGTGGCTTGCGCTTCAGCGGGTCGGTGTGGACTTGTTGGGCCGAAGAACCTGTTTCCACACTGTAATGTAATCTAATCAAAGCCAAGTCCAAGTCCACAGCACAATGAGTGGCTCAGCTATACATGGACGGAAGAGAAATGTTAAGACAGCAATATTGATGGGGGCTGAAGAGAGGGCTCTGGATTTATGTGACATTAGAATAAGTTCTGTGGAAACTCAAAATCCCGACAGGGTGGAAGCAGGCCAATAAGCCCATCAAGTCCACACTTGCCCTCCGAAGAGTATCCTTGGCACTGTGAGGCAGCAAAGCTAACGATTGAACCACCCCAAAGGAGAGGCTGGATAAGCTGGGGCTTTTTTTCGCTGAAGCGTAGGAAGCTGAGGAGTGACTTGATAGAGGTTTTAAAATTATGAGGGGCATAGATAAGGTGAATCGCCAGGGTAGGGCAATCCAAGACTAGAGGGCACAGGTTTAAGGGGAGAAAGGAAAGATTTAAAAGGGACCTGAGGGACAACGTTTTCACACAGTGGTGCATATATGGAATGAGCTGCCAGAGAAAGTGGTAGAGGCGGGCATAGTTGCAACATTTAAAAGGCATTTGGACAGGTACATGAATTGGAAAGGTTTAGAGGGATATGGGGCAAATGCAGGCAAACAAGATGAGTTCAGTTTAGGAAATTTGGTCGGCATGATGAGTTCGGTCAAAGGGCCTGTTTCGATGCTGTTAGAATCTATGACTGACTCTAATAAAGGAGACTAAGGGTCACTGGACTTGAAATGTTAATTTTGATTCTCTCTCCCCAGATGCTACCGGACCTGCTGAGTTTGTCCAGCATTTTCTGTTTGTGAATCAAGGGGAATTGTTACGGTAAGGCCATATCTGAGCAAACTAAATGACTTAATCATGACTTTATATGGCTTAACCAGTTCTGTTCGTGGTCAATGGTACCCCCAGGATGTGATTTAGCAACTGTAATGTCAAAATTATAAAAATTTACAGCACATATCTAGAGCATTAGCATAACTCTTCAGTAATACTACCAGAATGTTGTCAGTGCCTTTGGAAAATCCAGTACCTTTAGCCAATCCTTGATGCAGGTGGAACGAGTTGAACTGGCTAAAGACTGACAACTGTGATGCTGTGGACCCCAGAAGGAGGTCAAGATGGATCATCCAATCAGCACTTTTGGCAATGATAACTGTAAATGCAACTGCCTTATCTTCTGTACTGGGCTCTCCATCAATGTGACTGGGAATATTTGGGGAATTGCCTCCACCTATTAGTTGTTTTCTTATCCACCGATATTCACAATGTTGATGCGTGAGGACTGCAGAGCTTAGATCTGATTTGCTGTTTGTGGCATCTCTTAACTGTATCACTTGCTCCTTCTACTGTTTGGCACACCGTGGTCCTGTGTTCTAGCTTTTCTAGGTTGACGCTATGAGGCGATTTTTATGTCTGCCTGGTCCTAGTCTGAGCGTGCTCTCCTGTACTCCTCATTCAAGCAAGACTGATCTCCCAGGTTGACAGCAATGGTAGAGCTGGGAATGTGGGGGGCCGTGAGGTTATAGTTTGTGATTCAATACAATTCTGCTGATGGCCCATAGCACCTTATGAATGGTCAGTTCTAAGTTGCCAGATCTATTTGAAATTTGTCTCATTTAGCACTGTGCCACACACAGACCAGGCAATGTTATCTGATTAGATTTCTCAAAAGTGTGGACACAGATTCAATGAGCTAAATGACCTTAAACCTATGCCCTCTAGTTTTGGACTCCCCTACCCTTAGGAATGAAACCTTGTCGATTTGTCATGCCCCTCATGATTTTATTAACCCCTAAGGTCACCCCGCAGCTGCCTACGCTCCAGGGAAAACAGCCCAGTCTATTCAGCCTCTCCCTCTGGCTCAAACCCTCTAACCCTAGCAACATTCTTGTAAATCGTTTCTGAAACTTTTCATGTTTCCCAACATTCTTCCTACAGCAGAGAGACCAGTACTGCATGCAGTATTCCAATAGTGGCCTAACCAATGTCTTGTAAAACCTCAATATAACCTCCCAACTCCCATACTCAATGTACTGACTAATAAAGGCAAACATACTTGTTTAAATCCTAATGAAGGGCTGATGCCCGAAACGCTGACTCTCTTGCTCTTTGAATGCTGCCTGACCTGTTGTACTTTTCCAGAGCCACACTTTTCAACTCTTGGCTCTCCAGCATTTGCAGTCCTCGCTTTATCCTAGTGTTTAAGTCCTGCCCTGACTTGCCTTTCCAAAATACAGCACTTCAAATTTATCAAAATTAAACTCCATCTACCACACCTCGGCCCATTGGCTTATCTGATCAAGATCCCATTGTACTCCAAGGTAACCTTCTTCACTGTCCACTACACCTCCAAACTTGCTAACCATATCTCCTATGTTCACATCCATATCATTTATATAAATGACAAAAAGCAGTGGATCCAGCAATGATCCTTGTGGCGCACTGATGGTCACAGGCCTCCAGTCTGAAAAGCAACCCTCTACCAATACGCTCTATGGAAACACAACCTGGAAGTTCTTCTCCAATGCACCTCCTGTCCTAATTTGGAATTATATCTTCTTTCTTGCAGTATGGCTGAGTCAAAAACCTTAAATTCCTTCCCTGACAGCAATGTGGATGCACTTACAGCATAAGGAAAGCAGTAGTTCAAAAAGGCAGCTCCACCCTTCTCAATGGCAATTAGGAATAGACCATAAATGTTGGCCCAGCCAGTGAAGCCTGCATTTCATGAATGAATAAAAAATACTGTTCTGGTGCTCCAGAATATTAGGCATATTAGGGTTTATTGCTGCACCACACTATTTCCCATTCATTCAGATCAGCAAGTCACAAAACACTTATGTATTAATTCCATATTTTAATAATGCTGTTATCATGAATTCTATTTATTCAACTAACTTTACCTTTCTGTATCGGTCAAACGCAGTGAACTGAATAGCACCGTAAGGAAAGATCCTGACCATCATTGCTCCGTTACCTTTATACAGGCCAAGGAAGCCTTCTTTCTTTGGGACAGCACGCAGAGTAGAAAACACTCCTGTAAGAAAGATCCCAGTCACAAACTGATCTCCAAACAATGAACTTTTAATTACAAAATTTGATTCAGATTACAAGCATTTCTTAAACTGGATAATTTATTAGCATATGTGCAACACCATCACTAGTGGAAGATTGTATTCATAACGTGAGAAATTTACAATGATAGTTTGCATCAAAAATGTAAAGACAGAAATTTAGGCAGTGAATACACAAATAGCTTTAAAATGCATGAATTTGTGTGTTTCCTGGTCTAAATAGCTCCTGTTATTTAACTCTGCTTCACCTGCCAACTACACTGGTTTCAATACCCTTTGAGCAGTGACATCAATATATACCAGTGAATTATTTAGAAAGCATACCTCTATATGAACATTCTGACAAACTTGGCTTAAGGTTTTTTTTTCTCCCACATTACTTTAATAACTTGGGCCCACTGGTTAAAATCTATCAATGTCAAAGTAGGAATTAGTCATTCTAGCACCTGATTTTCAAGCAGAAAATATGAACAGGGAGGAATAAAATGAACTGATTTCTTTTGAGCTGCAGCCTGTAACACATATGTGATATAATATCAAAAGTTTACAAGGGCCCTACAATGTGCTAATACATCCTAACACCTCTTGGACAGCAGCAGCCAGTGAGCAAACCAATAGTGGGCAATTCAACCACACGTTTTTTTTTGGAACCAGTGCACCCCACAGTAATGACATTACAGCATTTTGGATGCACCCACACCAAACAGACTGCAGCAGCTCAGAAGGCAGGTCATCCACCACCTTCTCAAGGGCAACAAGGGACAGGCAATAAAAACTGGCCCAGTCAGCAACACCCATATGCTCTGAATGAATAAAACACAAATTAGACCCTGTTCCAGTTCACCTATTCTCTACCACACGCTTGGCCACTGTACGGCAATTGGTTCTCTAACCATGCTGGAAAATTAACCCTGTGTCCTACAAGGTAATAGGTGATCACCTCGCCTCAACACAGCAGAGTAAACCCAGCCACACACCCATCCCCAATAAAATCAGCCCATCCACTGGTAAATACTATTATGCAGGGAAACCATGCCTTCCAATGAGGAAAATACATCCCTTCCTGCAGGAGGAAAAGTATCCATCTCCCAGGACGTTTCTCCGCCTACAGCATAACCAATGCCCACTGCAAAATGCTTTAATGACCTCAGCACACTTCAATGGGGGAGGAAGACAGTTGGGCGAAAAAGGTGCCATGGATCTTGGCTGGGGTTCAGGAGGGAGTTACAGTAATTCAAGTCAGAGGGAGCAATCGGAGTCATGGGAAATGATCACACTCAAGAGTCAGCGACAGACCTCAGTTTCAGTGGAAGTGACAAGGTTCAGATCAAGTGACTGTGATCAGGTTTGGGTCTGGCAGGAATGACAGGGCTCAATGGCTCCAGGCCAAACAATACCATGACTTATAAAAATGGAGGTTTTCGAATCCCTTTTTGGCTTCATCTCTTCCCTTTGTCTGTAACCTTCTCTGCCCCCATAACCCTCTGTGTACTCCTCAAATTCTGGCCTCTGGTGCCTGACCAATTTTAAGTGCCCTACGTTTGTTAACTGTGCTTGCAGCTGCAATAGCCCCAAGTTCTGGATTCCCCTTCTTAAATCTCTTCACCTCTCTATCGCTGCTTAAAAGCTACCATATTGCAGAAGTTTTTGACTATCTGTCCTATCTTTTTATTTAGCTTAGTATCTAAGTTCACTTCATAACACTCCCATCAAGTACCTTGGTGCATGACAGTTTTATTTAAATACAAGTTGTTATTGATAAACTGACCCTGGAGTCCATTCAGTGACTGACATTTCTTGTGTTTGACATATATGTCCTGTATTTTCAATATATTTAGTGACAACATTCTTTATATTTCTCATATCGTCACTGGAATCTATCATTGGGTGACATTCCCTATACAGAAGACCATTCACTAAGTGAAATCCTTTTCTCACATCCCACAGCCCTGCCTAACAGCAAATGTGTGTGTCCATGTCCAAGGCGTATTTTACTAATCTTTTGTAATGATATCTGCAATGCAATCAGACATTCTTCTGTCAGAACCACTTACCCTCCTTCCTTTTAAACTACTCTGCCCTCCCTAACAGCATTGTGATGAATATTTTAAACTTTCATTCTCGTCCATTTTGTGCTGAGTCGTGTTGCTTTCAAATCTCGATCTTCTCAAATAGCAAAAGCAATTTTTAATATCTAGTATAAAGGGACCTGTTCACAGAGCAGCTACCCAAAATTTGCAGCCCATGGTCAAAACATTGAATGTTCCCATGATGCCTCACTGCTGGGAAGGAGATGGGAAATCAGTTTTTATTGGCCTTAATATATTAGTTCAAAGAACCTTAGAATCCCTACAGTGTGAAAACAGACCATTTGGCCCAACATGTCCACACCAACCACACCCAGACCCATTCCCCTACCCTATAACCCTACATTCCCCATGACCTAACTTATACATTCCTGAACACTATGGGTAATTTAGCATGGCCAATTCACCTAACTTGCACATCTTTGGACTGTGGGAGGAAACCCACACAGACATGGGGAGAATGCGCAAACTCCACACAGACAGTTGCCCAAAGATGAAATTGAACCTGAGTCCCTGGAGCTGTGAGGCAACAGTGCTAACGACTGAGCCATGTTCAAAATGTTCTTGATGGTTTTTCGAATGACTTCCAATGGTGCCTTTAATGATCTCGGATTAGACTGCTCAAGCCTTGAGAAAGAAATTAAACACTTACCTAAATCTTGTAACCAAGGTCCAACAATCAGCACAGGACCTATCTTGCATTTTAAGAAGGCTTCCACCAGAACCATGCAGCAATGTCATTTATTCATTTATAACATCTCCAAAAAATGACGAGGTGGATCTTGGCCGTCAATGGGACAGTCCAGGAGCTCCCTTACATTTTCCAGCTCCTCCTATTCTACACTGTCTAAAGGCATGCCTAGCACAAAGGAAGATGGTAGTAGTTTTTGGAAGCCATTCATCTCAACCCCAGACAGGAGCCCCCAACCAACCCCGGTTGCTCGTCAAGACCTTCCCTGCATCATGAAGATCAGAATATGTGCAGGCAGAGGGGATTAGTTTAGAATGACATCATGGACAGGACGGACATGGTGAGCCAAAGGGCCTGTTCTGTGCTGCACTGTTCTATGTTCCAGATGAACAGCTGAGGATGCCTGCAAATCATCCATTTCATTTGTAATCTCTCAGACTCTAAATCTGTCTGTGTCCCACATTCAGGCTTGAGTTGATAAATTGGAAGTACACCCCACACTTGAAAGGCAATTACCATCTCAAATAAGTGAGATTCTAAGAACTTCCCCATGACCTTCCATGCCATACTATCACCTAACTACCTAAAACAACCATCCTGGTGGGGTTGGACAGTGGTCACCACTGACCAGAAACTGAGGCGGACCAGTCATATAAATTGCAATGAGATACAATGCATACACCAGGGATGAGAATTTTTTTTAAAGGATGGATGCATTGTCACACAAAGCAGCATAGATACTGCAGATGAATGATCAGAAAATTCTCACACTTAGGATGAACTGCAGTGACATGCGTATACTTTCAAGCTAGTTCAATTGAGTGAAGTTGCAAAACTACTGAGAGGTGAATTTCTCAAGTCTGAATCTAACAGCCATCTGACCTGGCCACGAGGTTGTCTTTCCAACTGCTGTAAAGGGGAACAGGATATGAACCAGAGAAAAGTATTAGTAATGGGGCGGGGAGGGGGAATATGTGTGTGTTCATGTGTTCGGGGGCTGGGTCTAGAAATATTGAGTACAGTTTGGTTGCCAAATTTAAATGAGGATGGAAGTGTGTTGGAATGAACAGGTTATCTTAGGAGGATAAGTTGGACAGACTAGGCTAGCTTCCACTGAGAACAGTAGTAGGTGACTTCATTAAAGTGTACAAGATCCTGAGTGGACTTGACAAGCTGGACATGAAAAGGTTGAGAGGGGCATGGATAGGATAAATAGACAAAAACTTTTTTCCTTGGGTGGGGGAGTCCAGAACTAGAGGGCATAGGTTTAGGGTGAGAGGGGAAAGAAATAAGAGAGGCCTAAGGGGCAACTTTTTCACACAGTGGGTAATATGTGTATGGAATGAGCTGCCAAAGGAAATGGAGGCAACTATTACAACTGCAACATTTAAAAGGCATCTGGATGGGTATATGAATAGAAAGGGTTTGGAGGAATATGGGCCGGGTGCTGGCAGGTGGGACTAGGTTGGGTTGGGATATCTGGCAGGTGGGACTAGGTTGGGTTGGGATATCTGGTCGGCATGGATGGGTCGGACCAAAAGGTCCGTTTCTGTGCTGCACATCTCTACGACTCTATGACTCTTGTGGGTGAATCCAGAGGTGGGGGCACTGTTTAAAAACTAGGATTCGTCCTTTTAGGAGAGAAGGGAAAAATGTTCTCCCTAAGAGGGTTGGGCAACAATAGGATACTGCCTAAGAAGATGGTGGAGATGGATCACAGAATAATGAATAATACAGAGGTGGACAGACTCTTGTTAGGCAAGGGAATTAAAGATTGTTGAGGGAAAATGGAAATGTTGAGTTCGAAACACAAACATATCAGCGAGATCTTGCTGAATGCCTGAGCAGGCACATGGCACCAAATGATCCAAATCTGTCCCCTGTTTGTATGTTTGTAGGTAAGCAAAAACGTGAAGTTGAGGTTATAATCATATCAGCCATGATCCTTTTAAATACTGCAGCAGGCTTGTAAGATCAAATATTAAATTCCTGCTAACTTGCATATTTGTTTGACCTTACTGAATGCCAAAACAGACATAAAGGGCTGAATGGTCTACTTTTGTAAATATAATCCAAATTCTCACCATCCCAAAATAAACTACTCCTCTAATTAACAACACTCCACATAGATGATGAGATACCATCCACCCATTCAAATGCTAAATACCTATTACCCATGCATTTTCACTGATTCACTCCTCTCACCTCTCCACCCAGCTTGCCCAGGTTTTTGGTATTACTTGGATCTGCTTGACAGCCCAGCTGAGGTCTTTCATCCCCCAAGAGAGAAAATGCTGGAAAATCTCAGCAGGTCTGGCAGCATCAGTAAGGAGAGAAAGAGCTGATGTTTCGAGTCTAACTGACCCTTTGTCAAAACTTTGGCCAAGATCAGGAAAAAGCAAGGGTTGTTGCAATGACATGTGGGAAAATTCACTACAAACCTTCTTCAAGCATAGAAAACACCACTAACAATTACTGTTTCCTATCTTTCAGCTAAGTTCAGATTCATCTTGCTACTATCCCTTTCATTCCATGATCTGTAACTTTCCCCACAAATCGGTTGTATGGCATAAACATCTTTTGGAAGTCCATGTACATCACTGCCTTCATCAACCCTCTCCATTACCTCTTTTAAAAAATCCAAACAAGTTGTTCAGACACAATGTTTCCTTAAAGTGTCTATGTTCACTCTTCTGAATCAATCCATGTTTCCATCTAATTATTAATTCTATTCTAAATTCATTGTTTCTAGAAATTTCCCCTGCACTGACTATAATTGTTGGGCCCATCTTTACAACATTTTGAAACATTCCAGGGAAGTCTGAAAGGTAATTGCCAATGCCTCTGCAATTTCTACTCTCACTGCTTTTAATATCCTTGGACCCATCTCATCCAGTCTCACATTACTTTAGCAATTTTAAGTACAGACAGCTTTCCAATACCTCATCCTCATTGATATTAAACTATTCTAGTGACTGTGTTTCCTCTTGTCACTGTACCCATGGCCAGGGCAGAATCTGCCAGTCGTAAAGACAGATGAAAAGTAATAACTTAACACCTCAACCATGTGACTTGCCTCGAAATATAAATCTCGTTTTTGGTCCCAAATTGGCCCTACTCCTCCTCTTTTTTTAGATTAGATTCCCTGCAGTGTGGAAACAGGCCCTTTGGCCCAACAAGTCCACACCGACCCTCCGAAGAGTAACCCACGCAGACCCATTTCCCTCTGACTAATGCACCTAACACTACAGGCAATTTAGCACGGCCAATTCACCTGACCTGCACATCTTTGGACTGTGGGAGGAAACCGGAGCCGGAGAATGCTGGAATCGAACCTGGGACCCTGGTGCTGTGAGACAGCAGTGCTATCCACTGAGCCACCGTGCTGCCCTTTGTCTATTGAGGTGCTTACAGAAATGTTTTGATTTCCTTCTGTGTTAGCTCCCAGTCATTCTTTATAATCTCTTTGCTTTTGATATTTGATTTTTCACTTTCTTTCTGAACATTCTGTTTTCAGTTTGGTTTTCAACTATATTCACTACCTGACACATTTTCTTCTTGAATTTTTATTTCCTATGGCATCCAGGGAATTTGAGGTTTGTTTATCCAGCCTTTCCCTTTTAACAGAATACATCTGAACTGCAGCCAAACCTCCTTCTCTTTGAAGGTAGCCTATTGTTCAGCTATTGTTATTCCTGCTAACCTTTGATTCCAATTAATCCAGTTCAACTGTTTCTGCCTCATTGAAGTCTGCTCTCTGTCAGAAGAAAGTGAGGACTGCAAATGTTGGAGATCAGAGTCGAGAGTGTGTTGCTGGGAAAGCACAGCATTCCTGATGAAGAGATTTTGCCCTAAACGTCGATTCTCCTGCTCCTCGGATGCTGCCTGACTTGCTGTGCTTTCCCAGCAATACACTCGGAACTCTGCTGTCAGTTGATTAAACATCTTGGTTTAACCTCTCCTCACTGACAATTCAAGGATTATTTTGAGAATTCCTGTTCTATCCTGCCTCTCCTAGTTTTGTCTACCCTTCAATAGAAACATACACTACAGTAAGGTAGCTTAACCTACTGTGGCTGTTTCAGCTCTCTGAAAGAGCTACCAATTTTTTTGATGGTTCCATTACATTACCCATTTTCCATATTAAGAAATTATCCAATTCACTTCTGAAAGTTACTATTAAATCTACTTCTACTTCCTGTCAGCAGTGTATTACAGAGCATAATAAGAGAGGAACAGGTCAGTAGAAAATATCTCATCTTTACCTGGTTTTTCTGAAACTGGTCATGAATCTGCATTATCAAGATTGGGGGCAGATGTTCGCAGGCTGGAAAATTGGAAGCCTTCAGAAATGAGATAACAAGAATCCAGAGAAAGTATATTCCTGTTATGGTGAAAGGGAAGGCTGGAAGGTATAGGAAATGCTGGATGACTAAAGAAATTGAGGGTTAGGTTAATAAAAAGGAAGCATATATCAGGAATAGACAGGATAGATTGAGTGAATCCTTAGAAAAGAGTATAAAGGCAGTAGGAATATACTTAAGAGGGAAATCAAGACGGCAAAAAGGGGACATGAAATAGCTTTAGGGAATATAATTAATGAGAATCCAAAGGGTTTTTACAAATACATTAAGGACAAAAGGGTAACTAGGGAGAGAATAGGGCCCCTCAAAGATCAACTAGGAGAAAGTGAGGACTGCAGATGCTGGGGATCAGAGCTTAAAAATGTGTTGCTGGAAAAGCGCAGCAGGTCAGGCAGCATCAAAGGAGAAGGAGAATCGACGTTTCAGGCATAAGCCCGTCTTCAGAGAAATGATTCCTGAAGAAGGGCTTATACCCGAAACGTCAATTCTCCTTCTCCTTTGATGCTGCCTGACCTGCTGCGCTTTTCCAGCAACACATTTTTAAGCCCCTCAAAGATCAGTAAGGCAGCCTTTGTGTGGAGCCGCAGAAAACGGGGGAGATACTAAACGAGTATTTTGCATTAGTGTTTACTGTGGAAAAGGACATGGAAGATATAGAATGTAGGGAAATAGGCATCTTGAAAAATGCCCATATTACAGAGGATGAAGTGCTGGATGTCATGAAATGCAAGAAGGTGGATAAATCCCCAGGACCTGATTAGGTGTACTCTGTGGGGAGCTAGAGAAATGATTGCTGGGCCTCTTGCTGAGATATTTGTATCATCGATAGTCACAGGTGAGGTGCCAGAAGACTGGAGGTTGGCAAACGTGGTGCCACTGTTTCAGAAGGATGGTAAGGACAAGCCAGGGAACTATAGACTAGTAAGCCTGATGTAGTGGTGGGCAAGTTGTTGGAGGGAATCCTGAGGGACAGGACGTACATGTATTTGGAAAGGCAAGGACTGATTAGGGATAGTCAACATGTCTTTGTTCATGGGAAATCATGTCTCACAAATTTGATTGAGTTTTTTTAAGTATCAAAGAGGATTGATGAGGGCAGAGCAGTAGATGTGATCTATATGGACTTCAGTAAGGCATTTGTCAAGGTTCCCCATGGGAGACTGGTTAGCAAGGTTAGATCTCATGGAATGCAGGGAGAACTAGCCATTTGGATATAGAACTGGCTCAAAGGTAGAAGACAGAGGGTGGTGGTAGTCACAGGCCTCCAGTCTGTTTTTCAGACTGGAGGCCTGTGACCAGTGGAGTGCCACAAGGATTGGTGCTGGGTCCACTACTTTTCATCATTTACATAAAGTGATTTGGATGTGAGCATAAGG
This sequence comes from Chiloscyllium punctatum, assembly GCF_047496795.1. Taxonomy (NCBI): domain Eukaryota; kingdom Metazoa; phylum Chordata; class Chondrichthyes; order Orectolobiformes; family Hemiscylliidae; genus Chiloscyllium; species Chiloscyllium punctatum. The sequence goes on along the minus strand of NC_092776.1, from coordinate 61,147,358 downwards.
GATATAGTTAGCAAGTTTGCAGATGACACCAAAATTGGAGGTGTGGTGGACTGCGAAGAAGGTTTCCTCAGATTACAACGGGATCTTGGTCAGATGGGTCAATGGGCTGAGGAGTGGCAGATGGAGGTTAATTTAGAAAAATGTGAGGTGCTATATTTTGGGAAAGTAAATCTTAGCAGGACTTATATACTTAATGGTAAGGTCCTCGGGATTTGCTGAACAAAGAGATCTTGGAGTGCAGGTTCATAGCTCCTTGAAAGTGGAGTCGCAAGCAGATAGGATAGTGAAGAAGGCTTTTGGTATGCTTTCCTTTATTGGTCAGAGTACTGAGTACAGGAGCTGGGAGGTCATGTTGTGGCTGTACAGGACATTGGTTAGGCCACTGTTGGAATACTGCGTGCAATTCTGTTCTCCTTCCTATTGGAAAGATGTTGTGAAACTTGAAAGGGTTCAGAAAAGATTTACAAGGATGTTGCCAGGGTTGGAGGATTTGAACTATAGAGAGTTTGTGAGAAGATTTGTAGCTCGAGTGCTCGTTGTTGTTGTGGTTCTGTTCGCCGAGCTGGGAATTTGTGTTGCAGACGTTTCGCCCCCTGTCTAGGTGACATCCTCAGTGCTTGGGAGCCTCCTGTGAAGCACTTCTGTGATGTTTCCTCCAGCATTTATAGTGATTTGTATCTGCCGCTTCCGGTTGTCAGTTCCAGCTGTCCGCTGCAGTGGCCGGTATATTGGGTCCAGGTTGGACAGCTGGAACTGACAACCGGAAGCGGCAGATACAAATCACTATAAATGCCGGAGGAAACATCACAGAAGCGCTTCACAGGAGGCTCCCAAGCACTGAGGATGTCACCTAGACAGGGGACGAAACGTCTGCAACACAAATTCCCAGCTAGGCGAACAGAACCACAACTATAGGGAGAGGCTGAACAGGCTGGGACTGTTTTCCCTGGAGCGTTGGAGGCTGAGGGTAACCTTATAGAGGTTTACAAAATTATGAGGGGCATGGATAGGATAAATAGACAAAGTCTTTTCCCTGGGGTGGGGGAGTCCAGAACTAGACAGCATAGGTTTAGGGTGAGAGGGGAAAGATATAAAAGAGACCAAAGGGACAGCTTTTTCACAGGGAGGGTGGTACGTGTATGGAATGAGCTGCTAGAGGAAGTGGTGGAGGCTGGTACAATTGCAACATTTAAAAGGCATTTGGATGGGTATATGAATAGGAAGGGTTTGGAGGGATATGGGCCGGGTGCTGGCAGGTGGGACTAGATTGGGTTGGGATATCTGGTCGGCATGGACGGGTTGGACCGAAGGGTCTGTTCCATGCTGTACATTTCTATGACCAAGTTATAGTCCAACAGGTTTAGATGGAAACACTGTACAAGCTTTTGGAGCACTACTCCTTCATCAGGTAGCTAGTGGGACAGGATTATTTACTATAAATTCTGTCCTATGATCCTGCTCCACTAGCTACCTGATGAAGGAGCAGTGCTCAGAAAGCTTATACTTCCAATTAAGCCTGTTAGACTATAACCTGGTATTGTATGATTTTTAACTCAATCTCACAGGAGAGATTTATTTACCATGCTGGTAGTAAAATTATTACCTTTCATATTTCTGCATGGGCATAATTTATTTTTTCTTGATGCAGTGAACACTCTCACTATTGGTGAATTCGCAATACATTGATCCACTTCATATCAGACTTTCACTGCAATGTAAGTATTTAGAGCAAGTCACTGTTTCCTATGGTCAGGCTAGAACTGAGCTTCGTAATTGAGTTCTTATAATGAATTATGAACTCAATACTTCAGAATTCATTTGACTGAACACTCATGCTGATGGGATAACATGACGTCTTAAAGATAAAGATCCAATTCTGTGATTGTTACAGTTGATGTCTGTGTTCAAGTCATGAAATATGAGAAGGAAGTCCAACAGTGTCAAACTCCACTCACATTCCCTTCCCCCACCCTACTTTATCTTTTACTTCTAGTTCCCTCTGAATTCCAATATGATAGTTTTCCTTTGCCATTGTGCTACTTCATGCTCCACATTACCAAGCACTGACCACCAAATTAGTTCAAAGCAACAGAAGCAAATTAACTCCTGAGCGGAGGACTGGGGAATTGTGCAAGATGGAGAATTTTGCAGAAATTAGAACAAAAGGAAATAGATTAGAAATTGTCTGCAGGAATTACTCAGCTAGTTTATTTTTCTAAGGTACACATTTATATCGTAGTTGTTGCTTTAAGTGTGTGATTACTTTGTGCCGAGGCAGATCAGCTTGAGCAACACAGATATGTGGACAGTTTACAGAATAGTTCTAGATTGCTCCTACTGAGTGGTCCTTTTCTTATGGAGAAATACTAGCTATTATTTCCCATTCCAGACAAAGGTTGGACCTCATCCACTTGGAGAAAGTGAGGGCTGCAGGTGCTGGAGACGCTGGAGATCAGAGTCGAGTGTGTGGTGCTGGAAAAGCACAGCAGGTCAGGCAGCACCCGAGGAGCAGGCAAATCGACGTTTCAGGCATAAGCCCTTCATCAGAAATCCTTATGCCCGAAACGTCGATTTGCCTGCTACTCGGATGCTGCCTGACCTGCTATTCTTTACCAGCACCACACTCTCGACCCACATCCACTTGTATCACGTTCCCAAACAAAAGTATGCTATGTTAAGTACTCATTCAGACTCTATCTTTAATCTCAAATGGGTCACTTGCAACCTGACTAACATTGGTCCCAGTTTCTTTGAACACTGGCATGTTCCAATATCCAAATAAAAAAATTCCAGCAGACTGACAGATTCTCTTAATAATTACCAAGGTGTTTGTAATGCCGGTTGTGAGCTTGCAGTAAAATTTTCACTCGATCCAGAGGGGCAATTGTTGACTTTGCACAACATCCTGCAATACCTGCACAGAACATTTATGTAAATTAATTTTCAGTGGCAACAAAATGTTAATTTTCAACATTTTCATGTAACAAATAACTCCAATTACCATCCTAAATTTAATGTCATGGTTGAGATCAAATAGCACAGCAAATTCAACTGGCCAAGTGACCTAATTCTGCTCTTGTATCTATAGTAAGCTGTAATTCAGTATAGCATAATGACCCAAGTAAAACACAACAAAACAGGAGAAGAAATAAAGAAATAAGACCAGAAGAATGTAGGAGGGGAAGTAGGCTATTCAGCCCGTCAAGTCTGCTGCACCATTCAATGAAATCATGGATGATCAGATAATCCTCAACTCCAGTTTGCTGCCTTTTTCATATAGCCCTTAATTCCCTTACTGATTAAAAATCTTGTCTAGTTTTAGTAAGACCTCCCTATTTTTATACTCCATTCCCTTTGAAATAAAGACTTGCAGTCATTTGCCTTCGCCATTACCTGAAGTAAGGCGCTTTTTGTGATTCATGCACGTGGACCTACAAATTCCTTTGAACTACAGCTTTCTGTAGTCTTTCACCATTTAAGTAATATTCAGCTCTTCTATTCTTCCTGCCAAAGTGCATAACCTCACTTTCCCATATTATATTTCATCTGCCAAGTTTTACCTACGCTACTAACCTGTTTTTATCCCCTTGTAGACTCTTTGTGTCATCCTTACCCTTTGCCATTTCATTTATTTTTCTGTCATCTGCAAATTTGGCTGTAGTATATTCATTTTCTCATCCAAGACATTAAATAACTGTAAATAATTGTGGCCCCAGCATTTCTCATAACTGTACTCCACTAGTTACAGGCTACTATAGTAAAAATGCTCTCTTCATCCAAACCTTGTCTATGAGTTTGCTGATTCTCTATTCATGCGACTACACCAACACCATCTGCTCTTATCTTATTAAATGCCTTATGTGTGGTACCTTATCGAGAGCCTTTTAGAAAGCCAGATACATTACACCCTGTACCAAATCTTGTTTACAACCTCTTAAAAGAACTGTAATAAATTTGTCTGGATGATTTCCCCTTCATTGTTATGTATCTCTAAAATCATTCATGACAGACTCCAGCAATTCCCATTGGCAGATGTTAGGCCAACTGGCTTATAAGGGGAGGAGATTGCAGAGCCATTGGCCTTGATTTTTGTGTCCTCTTTGTCGACAGGAGTAGTGCCAGAGGACTGGAGGCTAGCAAACGTGGTTCCCTTGTTCAAGAAGGGGAGTAGGGATAATCCTAGTAACTATAGGCCAGTGAGTCTCACTTCTGTTGTGGGCAAAGTCTTAGAGAGAATTGTAAGGGATAGGATTTATGAACATTTGGATAGGAACAATGTGATCAAGGATAGTCAGCATGGTTTTGTGAAGGGCAGGTCGTGCCTCACAAACCTTATTGAATTCTTTGAGAAGGTGACTAAGGAGGTAGATGAGGGGAAAGCGGTAGATGTGGTATATATGGATTTTAGTAAGGCGTTTGATAAGGTCCCCCATGGTAGGCTACTGCAGAAAATACAGAGATATGGCATTGAGGGTGAATTGGAGGTTTGGATTAGGAATTGGCTCTCTGGAAGAAGACAGAGGATAGTAGTTGATGGCAAAGGTTCATCTTGGAGTGCCGTCACTAGCGGTGTTCCGCAAGGATCTGTTTTGGGACCATTGCTGTTCGTCATTTTTATAAATGACCTGGAGGAAGGGTTAGAAGGTTGGGTGAGCAAGTTTGCGGATGATACGAAAGTCGGAGGAGTTGTAGACAGTGAGGAAGGATATGGCAGGTTACAGCAGGATATAGAGAAGCTGCAGAGCTGGGCAGAAAGGTGGCAAATGGAGTTCAATGTAGCTAAGTGTGAAGTGATTCACTTTGGTAAGAGTAATAAAAAGATGGATTACTGGGCTAATGGTAGACTACTTGGTAGTGTGGAAGAGCAGAGGGATCTTGGTGTCCATGTACACAGATCTCTGAAAGTTGCCACCCAGGTAAATAGTGCAGTGAAGAAGGCATATGGCGTACTGGCTTTTATTGGTAGAGGAATTGAGTTCCGGAGTCCTGAGGTCATGCTGCAGTTAAATAAGACTCTGGTGCGGCCGCATCTGGAATATTGTGTGCAGTTTTGGTCGCCATACTATAGGAAGGATGTGGAGGCACTGGAACGGGTGCAGAGGAAGTTTACCAGGATGTTGCCTGGTATGGTAGGAAGATCCTATGAGGAAAGGCTGAGGCACTTGGGGTTGTTTTCATTGGAGAAAAGAAGGTTTAGGGGTGATTTGATAGAGGTGTACAAGATGATTAGGGGGTTAGATAGGGTTGACAGTGAGAACCTTTTTCCACGTATGGAGTCAGCTATTACAAGGGGGCATAGCTTTAAATTAAGGGGGTGTAGATATAGGACTGATGTTAGGGGTAGGTTCTTCACTCAGCGAGTTGTAAGTTCATGGAATGCCCTGCCAGTAGCAGTAGTGGACTCTCCCTCCTTATGGGTATTTAAGCGGGCATTGGATAGGTATATGGAGGATAGTGGGTTAGTGTAGGTTAGGTGGGCTTTGATCGGCGCAACATCGAGGGCCGAAGGGCCTGTACTGCGCTGTATTCTTCTATGTTCTATGTTCTATAATTACCCTACTCCTTTGTCTCCCTACATTTTTGAATAAGGGTACTTCAATAGAAATTTTCCACCAACTAAGGACTACTGGAAGATTACTACCAGTGCATCCACTATCTAGGTACCTATTTCCTTCAATAATCATTTAATTCAGCCCTTTAAATGTGTTCTGCCTTTCAACAAGATTATGATCATCCCCTTCAAATCTACTTTGCTGCAGTATCCCTAAACCCCTTTAGCATCTAAAATTCACTCACCTTTGTCTTGAATAAAGTCAATAACTGTGTGTCTACTGATTTCTTGGATAAAGGATTTTAGATTCACAATCCTTTGAGTTGAGAAATTTCTCATCTCAGGCTCTGGTGCTGTCCACTCAATCTGGGAACTATCTGACACTCTCAGTAATTACTTTCTCAAGCTCCTTATGAATACAATGTTTAAATCAGATCAGTGTTTACTTTACTAAATGCTATCTAACTTCAATATCGGCCAAATCCACTCAGTTTCACCTCACAGATAAACACATCATGCCGGAATCAGCCTAGTAAATCTTTGTTGCATTCCCTCAGAGGCAAATATATTATGCATTAGGTGAGGAGATCAAAACACAATAAGGTACTCTGGACATAACCTCACTAAAGTTCCAATATTAGAGGGCAATTTATTCACTGATAGCCCTCAAAATAAAGGTGAATAGCCTATTTGTTCTTGGAACTGCTTGCTGTGGCTGCATATTAATTCTCTGATTCGTGTATGACATCCACATTCTTTAAACGCCAAAACACCCCTGTTCCTTAACATGCAAAATGTTTTGCTTTTTTATTATCCTTCAGAAATCCACTTCTCACCTCATATTCTATCTGCCATGATCTTGCATGCTTGTTTAACTCATTATTTCTTTGCAGCCTTTTAGTGCCTCCGTGCAATTTACTTTCCCACGTCAGAGACCTTAAATACAAACACTCAGTCCGCTCCTCTGAGACACTGAGATAGATTGTAAATAACTGAGACCCAAACACTGATTCTTGCCCTTCCCTACTGGTGACAGCCGGCAAACACAAAAAGTACCTGTTTATTCCCTCTCTTGGTTGCCTCAGTTAATTAATCCTTAATCCATGAATCCTAATTTTACACAATAATTTCCAGCATGGCACCTTGTTGCACACCTTCCAAAGGTCCAAATACACAACATTAACTGGTTCCCCTTAACTGCTCTGTTAGTTGCAACCTCAAGCCCCACTTCACAAGTTGAGCACAAATTGCATTAAAAGAGGAAGTGTTTGAGAAACACAGCAGATCTAGCAGCATCTGCAAACAGGGAAAAAAACAATTGACGTTTTGAATCCAATATATCTCGTCTTCAGCTCAAACTGCATGGTTACACTTTCAGAAGTGCCAGCATCGGTTATGAAATAAACACCCCATTTACACAACCAACAATGGTGAAATTAAAGGAACTGAAGGATACAGGAAGCAAAAGAGGAACACAACATTAGAAGATGGGGAGGAAGTAGTTGCCAAGGGAATGATGCAGACAAAGAGAAAGCAATGTCTCTGCCTTTTCTAATGTTTATGTGAATTAAATGACATTTTATGCAATGTTAGAACATAGAACATTACAGCGCAGTACAGGTCCTTTGGCCCTTAATGTTGCGCCAACCTGTGAAATCAATCTGAAGCCCAGCTATCCTACACTATTCCATTTTCATCCATATAGAAACCCACTGACTCCCACAGCTACCTGGATTACACCTCTTCCCACCCTACCTCCTGCAAAAATGCCATCCCGTAGTTCCAATTCCTCTGCCGTATCTACTCCCAGGAGGACCAGTTCCACCACAGAACACACCAAATGGTTCTTCTTTCGAGACCTTCTTTAGTGATCGCAATTTTCCTTCCCACGTGGTTGAAGGTGCCCTCCAACACATCTCATCCACATCCTGCACCTCCGCCCTCAAACCTCACCCCTCCAACTATAACAAGGACAGAATCCCCCTGGTCCTCACTTTCCACCCTACCAACGTTCACATTAACTGCATCATCCGCCCACATTTCCGCCACCTCCAAAACACACCCCACCATCAAGGATATTAGATTAGATTAGATTACTTACAGTGTGGAAACAGGCCCTTCGGCCCAACAAGTCCACACTGATCCGCCGAAGCGCAACTCACTCAGACCCATTCCGCTACATTTACCCTTGCCCCTAACACTACGGGCAATTTTTAGTATGGCCAATTCACCTAACCTGCACTTCTTTGGACTGTGGGAGGAAACCGGAGCACCCAGAGGAAACCCACGTAGACACGGGGAGAATGTGCAAACTCCACACAGTCAGTCGCCTGAGGTGGGAATTGAATCCAGGTCTCTGGCGCTGTGAGGCCCCTTTCCGCTTTCCACAAAGACCATTCCCTCCGTGACTACCTGGTCAAGTCCACGCCCCCCAACAACCCACCCTCCTGTCCTGGCACCTTCCCCTGCCACCACAGGAATTGCAAAACCTGCACCCACACCTCCTACGTCACCACCATCCAAGGCCCCAAAGGAGCCTTCCACATCCATCAAAGTTTCACCTGCACATCCACCAATATCATGTATTGCATCCGTTGCTCCCGATGTGGTCTCCTCTACATTGGAGAGACTGGACGACTCCTAGCAGAGCGCTTCAGGGAACATCTCCGGGACACTCGCACCAATCAACCCCACTGCCCCGTAGCCCAACATTTCAACTCCCCCTCCCATTCTGCAGAGGACATGCAGGCCCTGGGCCTCATCCACCGCTGCTCCCTCACCACTCGACGCCTGGAGGAAGAACGCCTCATCTCCTGTCTCGGAACACTTCAACCCCAGGGCATCAATGTGGACTTCACCAGTTTCCTCATTTCCCCTCCCCCCACCTTACCTCAGTTCCAACCTTCCAGCTCAGCACTGTCCTCATGACCTGTCCTACCTGCCAATCTCCCTTCCCACCTATCCGCTCCACCCTCCCCTCTGACCTACCACCTCCATCCCCACCCCCATTCACCTATTGTACTCTTTGCTACCTTCTCTTCTCCCCAGCTCCCCCTATTTATCTCTCCACCCTGGAGGCTTCCTGCCTCTATTCCTGATGAAGGGCTTTTGCCCGGAACATCAATTTTCCTGCTCCTCAGATGCTGCCTGACCTGTTCTTTTCCAGCGCCACTCTAATCTAAACATTTTCATCCATATGCCTATCCAATTACCATTAAAATACCCTTAAAGTTGGAGAGTCTACTACTATTGCGTTCCATGCCCTGACTACCCACTGAGTAAAGAAACTACCTCTGACCTCTGTCCTATATCTGTCACCCTTCAATTTAAAGCTATGTCCCCTTGTGCTAGCCATCACCATTCGAGGAAAAAGGCTCTCACGGTCCACCCTATCTAACCCTCTGATTATCTTGAATGTCTCAACTAATTCACCTCTCAACCTTCTTTTAACGAAAACCGCCTCAAATCCCTCAGCCTTTCCTCGTAAGACCTTCCCTCCATACCAGGCAACATCCTTGTAAATTTAAGTTGAACTTTAAGTACATTTAAGTCGTCATTGGACAAGCATATGGACGTACATGGAATAGTGTAGGTTAAATGGGCTTCAGACTGGTGTGACAGGTCGGCGCAACATCGAGGGCTGAAGGGCCAGTACTGCGCTGTAATGTTCTATGTTCTAAATCTCCTCTGAACCCTTTCCAAAGCCTCAACATCCTTCCTATAATGTGGTGACCAGAATTGTACGCAATACACCAGTGCAGCCGCACCAGAGTTTTGTACAGCTGCAGCATGACCTCGTGGCTCCGGAACTCAATCCCTCTACTAATAAAAGCTAACACACCTTTTTAACACCCTATCAACCTGGGTGGCAACTTTCAGGGATCTATGTACATGGACACCAACATCTCTCTGCTCATCTGCACTGCCAAGATTCTTACTATTGGCCCAGTACTCTGTATTTCTGTTGCTTCTTCCAGAGTGAATCACCTCACACTTTACTGCATTAAACTCCATTGGCCACCTCTCAGCCCAGCTCTGCAACTTATCTAAGCCCCTCTGTAACCTGTAACCTGCAACATCCTTCAGAACTAACCACAACTCTACCAACCTTACTGTCATCCACAAATTTACTAAACCATCCTTCTATGCCCTCATCCAGGTCATTTATTTAAAATGACAAACAGCAGTGGACCCAAAACAGATCCCTGTGGTATACCATTAGTAACTGAACTCCAGGATGAATACTTTCCATCAACCACCACCCTCTGTCTTCTTTCAGCTAGCCAATTTCTGATCCAAACCGCTAACTCAATCTCATATTTTGTGCAATAGCCTACTGTGGGGAACCTTATCAAACACCTTACTGAAATCTGCATACACCACATCAACTGCTTTACCCTCATCCACCTGTTTGGTCACCATCTCAAAGAACTCAATAAGATTTGTAAGGCATGACCCACCCTCCACGAAACAGTGTTGACTATCCAGTATCAAATTATTCCTTTCGAGATGATTATAAATCCTCTCTCTTATACTCCTTTTCAACACTTTACCCACAATCAAAGTAAGGCTCACTGGTCTATAATTACCAGGGTTGTCTCTACTCCCCTTCTTGAATAAGGGCTCAATATTTGCTATCCTCCAGTCTTCTGTCACTATTCCTATAGACAATGATGACATAAAGATCAAAGCCAAAGGCTTGGAAATCTCATCCCTATCTTCCCAGAGACTCCTAGGATAAATCCCATCCTGCCCAGGGGACTTGTCTATTTTTACACTTACCAGAATAGCCAACACCTCCTCCTTGTGAATCTCAATCCCATCTGGTCTAATAGCCTGTATCTCAGTATTCTCCTCAGCAACATTGTCTTTTTCTCGTGAGAATACTGACGAAAAGTATTTATTTAGCACTTCCCCCATCTCCTCTGACTACTATCTTTGATTGGCCCTAATTTTACTCTAGTCATTCTTTCATTCCTGATATACGAATGGAAAGCTTTAGTGTTTTCCTTGATCCCACTTGCCAAGAATCACTGTGAAATGAAAAATAGTGCTGAAATCGAGAGAGATGGTGACAAGCTAAATGTCTTGTGCAGAATGGGAATCTGATGTCATGGTCAAAGCTCAAAGATTTGATGAAGCATCCTAAAGAAGGAAACCAAGGCAGAAAAACAGAGTGATTTAAGGAAGGAGTTTAGGATCTACACAACTAAAGGTACTGCCATCAACAGAGGTACATTTAAAATCGAGACTGCTCAAAAACAGAACCCAAGGAGTGTAGCTATTGTCGAGTTGTGGCATCCAAGAACATTACACAGAAAGGATTTGATCTTCATTACTTTCCAGTATCCAACCATTTGCCATGAAATTCCTTGCCTTTTTAATCTTTCCTAAGTGCATTACCTCACATTATTCCGGTTTGAATTCCATTTAGTACAACTCTGTCCACCTGAGTTGTTTTTGAAATCCACTTACAGTTTATAGCTATCCTCCTCACTACCTTAACAATTCACACGCCACCTTCGAACATCTTGATTATATCCCCTACATTTAACCTCAAATCATTAATGTATACCACAAACAGCAAGGAATCCAACACCAAGACTTGTGCAACCCCACTGGAAATGGACTTGTAGTCACAGAAACATCCTTCCTCCAACATCCTCTATTCTCTGCCTTTCAGCCAATTGTGGATCCAGTGTGTCTCTCTGTCTTGGATTCCATGGGCTCCTAACTTTCTTGACCATTAAGTTTTGCTAAAGTCCGTTAGACCACATCAAATGCATTATCATAATTTCTCCTGATCACTTTCTCAAAAAAAATTGATCAAACTTGTCAACACGAACATCTGAATATCACCAATTAATCGGCATCTGTTCAACTAGATACATTTAGTTCCTCAGAATTCTTTCTAATAACTCATCCACTGGTGAGGTTAGATTGACTGCTCTGTAATTTCCAAATCTATTCCTTCCTCCACTTTTTAATGATGGGGCATTGTTGGCAGTCCTCTGGCACCTCACCCTTAGCCAAAGTGAATTACTGCAGGAGCCCCCAATATCTTCTGCCATACCTCCCAGTTGGGCCTGCAGGTTTATTCATGTTTAAGGCTGTAAAACCTCCTCTGTTTAATTTATTTTAATATTTCACAATCCGCCATTTTGGTGTCTGTGCCCTGTTATCCTTTTCCACTGTGAAGACTGATGGCAAATATTCATTAAAAACTGTTCCCTTCTCTTCTAGGTCCACATATACATTACTTCCATGACCTTTAAAGGCCCTTGTCTTTCCCTCATTACCCTTTTGCATTTTATTTTTTTTTAGATTAGATTAGATTACTTACAGTGTGGAAACAGGCCCTTCAGCCCAACAAGTCACAATGCCCCGCCGAAGCGCAACCCACCCATACCCCTACATCTACCCCTTATCTAACACTACGGGCAATTTAGCATGGCCAATTCACCTGACCTGCACATCTTTAGACTGTGGGAGGAAACCGGAGCACCCAGAGGAAACCCACGCAGACACGGGGAGAATGTGCAAACTCCACATAGTCAGATGCCTGAGGCGGGAATTGAACCCAGGTCTCTGGCGCTGTGAGGCAGCAGTGCTAACCACTGTGCCACCGTGCCGCCCCGAATATTTATATTTCTGAGTTTTATTTTTTTCTATCCACTACTGCTCATTCACTCTCCTAGCCTTTTTTTTAATACTCCTGCAGGAACTCTGCCAGATTGAGCCGTGTCTCAGACAAGTTCCTCTTCTTTTCCTAATCATGATGTTTACGTTCCTTGACGCCCAGAGTTCTATGGTCGTGGTCTCATCCTTTGTCTTTACAAGAACATATTTGCCTTGTATTCTTACTGTTTTTTTTCTGAATGCCTTCCACTACTCAGAGTTTTATCTGCAAACAGCTGTTGTCAGTCCACTTGGGCTAAATCATATAGAGTCATAGAGAGTCCAAGTCTTTGTTTGGAAAGTTAAAATCCCCTACCATAACCACCTTATTATTCTTACAAATAGCTGAGATCTCCTTACAAGTTTGTTTCTCAATTTCCCTCTGACTATTAGGGATCTATAATACAATCCAAATAAGGTGATCACCCCCTTCTTATTTCTCAGTTCCACCCAAATAACTTCCCAGGATGTATTTCCAGGAATATGCTCCCTCAGCACAGCTATAATGCTATCCCTTATCAAAAGCACCGCTCCCCTTCCTCTCTTGCCTTCTTTTCTATCCTTCCTGTAGCATTATCTCAGGAAAATTTGCCTTTCCCTAGTTTGGAACTTTTATCACAGCCCATCCTTCACATAAAACAGTATAGCACAGCACAGGCCCTTTAGCTCTTGATATTATGTCATCCTTTTATCCTACTCTAAGATCAAACTAACCTACATACCCATCATTTTACTATCATCCATGTGCCTATCCAAGAGTCGCTAAAATGTCCCTAATGTATCTGACTCTACTACCACCACTGGCAGTGCATTCCCTGCACCCACCACTATCTGTGTAAAGAACCGACCTCTGACATCTAATTACCTTAAAGTTATGCCCCCTCACGATAGCCGTTTCTGCCCTGGGAAAACGTTTATGACTATTCACTCTATCAATGCCTCTCATCATCTTGTACACCTCTATCAACTTGCCTCTCACTCTTCATAGATAGAGTCATAGAGATGTACAGCATGGAAACAGACCCTTCAGTCCAACCCGTCCATGCCGACCAGATATCCCAACCCAATCTAGTTCCACCTGCCAGCACCCGGCCCCTATCCCTCCAAACCCTTCCTATTCATATACCCATCCAAATGCCTCTTAAATGTTGCAAATGTACCAGCCTCCACCACATCCTCTGGCAGCTCATTCTATACCCGTACCACCCTCTGAGTGAAAAAGTTGCCCCTCTCACCCTAAACCTATGCCCTCTAGTTCTGGACTCCCCCAATCCAGGGAAAAGACTTAATCTATTTATCCTATCCATGCCCCTCATAATTTTGTAAACCTGTATAACGTCACCCCTAAGCCTCTGACGCTCCAGGGAAAACAGCCCCAGACTGTTCAGCCTCTCCCTATAGCTCAAATCCTCCAACCCTAGCAGCATCCTTGTAAATCTTTTCTGAACCCTTTCAAGTTTCACAACATCTTTCGGATACAAAGGAGAACAGAATTGCACGCAATATTCCAACAGTGGCCTAACCAATGTCTTGTACAGCCACAACATAACCTCCCAACTCCTGCACTCAATACTCTGACCAATAAAAGAAAGCATACCAAACGCCTTCCTCACTATCCTATCTACCTGTGACTCCACTTTCAAGGAGCTATGAACCTGCACTCCAAGGTCTCTTTGTTCAGCAACACTCCCCAGGACCTTACCAATTAAGTGTATAAGTCCTGCTAAGATTTGCTTTCCTAAAATGCAGCACCTCTCATTTATCTGAATTAAACTCCATCTGCCACTTCTCAGCCCACTGGCCCATTTGGTCAAGATCCTGCTGTAATCTGAGGTAACCCTCTTCACTGTCCACTCCACCTCCAATTTTGGTGTCATCTGCAAACTTACTAACTGTACCTCTTACGCTCACATCCAAATCATTTATGTAAATGACAAAAAGTAGAGGACTCAGCACCGATTCTTGAGGCACTCCACTGGTCACAGGCCTCCAGTCTGAAAGGTCTTCTATCTTTGAGCCAGTTCTGTATACAAATGACTAGTTTTCCCTGTATTCCGTGAGATCTAACCTTGCTAATCAGTCTCCCATGGAGAACCTTGTCGAACGCCTTACTGATACACTCTTCTTCGCTCCAATGAGAAAAGCCCTAGCTGTCTCAACCTTTTTTCATAAGACATGCCTTCCAGTCCAGGCATCATCCTGGTAAATCTCCTCTGCACCCTTCCTATAATGGGGTGACCAGAACTGAACACAATATTCCAAGCGTGGTCTAACTAGAGCTCTACAGAGCTGCAGCATATCCCCTGCTAATGAAAGCTCACACACCATATGCCTTCTTAACAACCCTATTAACTTGGGTAGCAACTTTAATGAATCTATGGACATGGACCACAAGATCCCTCTGTTCCCCTACACTACCATACATATTGACAAGATTCGCCTGGATGCAACGTTTGTGTCTGCTTACATATTTTAAAATTCCCTTTATTACTGCCTTATTTATCTTATGCTTCTCTGAAATGTGAGTATATATTTGATCCTCTATCTCTCCCTGACTGTTTGCGAAAGCATATAGCACGTACCCAACAGCATGTTTGCCCCTTTATGTGCTTTCAGCCTCAGCCCATATGGCCTCATTTGATGATCCTTCCAATGAAGACATGGAAAAAATGCAGCATATTGAAACATTGGTGCCATCATCTTCATGTAGATTAGGACAGTCAAATTGATAGAGGTAGCCATGAGGGAGTATATTCAGAGAGTATATTCAGAATAGTTTCCCGTGGGCGGCACGGTGGCACAGTGGTTAGCACTGCTGCCTCGCAGCGCCGGAGACCCGGGTTCAATTCCCGCCTCAGGCGACTGACTGTGTGGAGTTTGCACGTTCTCCCCGTGTCTGCGTGGGTTTCCTCCGGGTGCTCCGGTTTCCTCCCACAGTCCAAAGATGTGCAGGTCAGGTGAATTGGCCATGCTAAATTGCCCGTAGTGTTAGGTAAGGGGTAGATGTAGATGTAGGGGTATGGGTGGGTTACGCTTCGGCGGGGCGGTGTGGACTTGTTGGGCCGAAGGGCCTGTTTCCACATTGTAAGTAATCTAATCTAATCTAATCTAATCTAATCTAATCTAAAAACAATAGATTGTGGTTCCAACCAGGGATCAAGCTCTTTAATATACAATGAGACAGGTTTAATAAAGATCTCAGAGTAAAGGATCCCTTCGATAACAGTGATCATAACATGATAGGACTTGGGGTCCAGTCTGAGAGGGAGAAACTTTGGTTAGAATCAACCATGCTAAACTTAAGGACAATTACAAAGGAATGTGGGCAGAACTAGATGCAGTGGACTGGAAAAGGAGTTTAGATGCAGAGACAATAATAGCAAGCCTTTTAAAAATAGCTCATGATTGATAACAAAGATGTATCCCAGTGACAAAGAAGAATTCTCAGAAGGAAATAAATCAACTATCTATGGTTAACTAGGGAAGTTAAAGATAGCTAGGAAAAAGTGAGGACTGCAGATGCTGGAGATCAGAGCTGAAAATGTGTTGCTGGAAAAGCGCAGCAGGTCAGGCAGCATCAAAGGAGCAGGAGAATCGACGTTTCGGGCATGAGCCCTTCTTCAACTCATGCCCGAAACGTTGATTCTCCTGCTCCTTGGATGCTGCCTGACCTGCTGCGCCTTTCCAAGTTAAAGGTAGCATCAAATTGAAAATAAAAACACTAAGCCAGAGGATTGGTTACATTTATTAAAAAAAACAAAGGATTGTAGCGACTGTAAAGAGGTTGGCTAGGTGGACTTCATAGAATGAGTTCCTTATTGGGGTTGTTAATCTGATCCAATCAGGGAGCCCTGACTGACAATATAAATAGGGGTGCATCAGAGATGTTGACACTTCGGTAGCTGACTCTGAATGAGGCAGTACTAAAGTCAAGGAGTGTTCATGCATAAATAAAGGGTGACTTGGTGATGAATACCAGTCTCTGTGAAGTTATATCAAGACAACGAAACAAAAACCCAAAAAATAAACTAAATGATTAAACTTACAACAAAATCAAGTCAGACAGCAAAGCCTATTTAAATATACAAAAAGAAAGAGTGACCAGAGAGATTTTATAGAATGAGGCTGGTGAAATAATAATGAGCATTCAGGAAATGGCAGAGGAACTGAATAGAGGAACCTCGATTATCCGGCATTCTATTAACCGAACAAAATACTCCCCGCCCGAGGCATTCAGGTAATCGAGGTTCCTCTGTAAATACTTTGCATCAGTCTTCATAGTACATGACGCTAATAGCAGTATTATTAAAATAGCAGTATAAAAAGGGATGGGGAAGAAATAAATTCAATAATTATCACTAGGGAAATTAATGGGGTTAAAATTAAGATTCAGAAAACTGCCAATGTCACACCTTATTTAAAAAATGAAAGAGACAAAGACCAGGTAACAATAGGCCAGCAGTGGGAAGAGTGTAAGCAAAATGGAAGACAGACATCATGGGATCAGGTTCTGAAGTTGTGGAATTCAAGATTAGATTAGATTAGATTAGATTACTTACAGTGTGGAAACAGGCCCTTCGGCCCAACAAGTCCACACCGCCCCGCCGAAGCGTAACCCACCCATACCCCTACATCTACCCCTTACCTAATACTACGGGCAATTTAGCATGGCCAATTCACCTGACCTGCACATCTTTGGAGTGTGGGAGGAAACCGGAGCACCCGGAGGAAACCCACACAGACACGGGGAGAATGTGCAAACTCCACACAGAGAATCGCCTGAGGCGGGAATTGAACCCGGGTCTCTGGTGCTGTGAGGCAGCAGTGCTAACCACTGTGCCACCGTGCCGCCCAATTTGAGACCATGAGACTGTAAAGTTCTTAAGTGGAAAATGAGATGATGTCCCTTAAGTCAACATTATTTTAAGACATAATTTGAAAGAGCAGGACAGTTATTCTGGGTCTCTGAAGCAATATTTATAGAAATACAGCAGCAAGAATAGATCATTTGGCCCTTCAAACTACTTCACCTTTCACCATGATGATAGTTTGATCATCCAACTCTTTAGCCTGTTTCTGCTTTTCTACCATACCCTTTGATCCCTTTAGCCCCAAGTGCTATATTCAACTCCTTCTTGAAATCATGTAATATTTTATTATATAATTGCAGCAATTCATCCCTGCTGCTGTACTCAAATCCTCTCCACAGCCTTTGCTGCACCTACATGGTTACCTTCAGTGACTGGTTTATGAGGGATACCCAGGTCTTGTTGCACATGCCCCCCTCTCAATTTATAACCAGATTATAATCGACCTTCCTGATTTTGTTTCCAACGTGGATAAGCTCATATTTATCCACATGATGCTACATCTGCCATGCATTTGACCACTCACTCATCTTGCCCTAACCCCATCACTTAAGCATTCCTGAGCCTTCTCATAGCTCACCCTCCCACCCAACATTGTATCAACCACAAATTTGGAGATATTAGATGGAGGAACCAAATGTAATAGGTTTTGTGAATAGCTTAGGTCCTCACACTGAGCCCTGTCATATCTCACTCGTCATTATGTAGAGGACTGGGGTGGACAAAGTTAGAAATCAAACGATACCAGGTTATAGCCCAAGAGGTTTATTTGAAATCACAAGCTTTCAGAGCATGGTCCCTTCAGGTGAAGTGTGAGGGAATCTCACAGAACACAGAATGTATGGGCAGAGAGATCAAAAGATCATATAGATGGTGTGAGTAGAGTGTCAAATAATAAGTCTCTGCAGGTGATCAAGAGTTTTTGATGGGGTGTGAGTAAAGTGTCAATAGCTGAATAACAACCAAAGGAATAACCTATAATCTGATTAAATGAGGCAAAGAGATAATTACAAAAATTTAAGATGGTGCTGGAAACAAACGAAATGACTGGAATAACATGGAACACAAACAAAAGCCACTGGAAAAGCCAGCAGTATATGTGAAGGAAGGGTCACCAGACCAAAAACATTAACTCAGATTTTTTTTTAACAGATGCAAATAAAAACTGAATGAACTGCGGACACTGTAAATCACAGGCAAGAACAGAGGTTGCGGGGTGGGGGGGGGGGGGGGAGGAGGAGGAGAAGGAAGTATAGGAAGTATGTCAGCAGGTCTGGCGGCATCTGTGAAGACAAATCAGAATCAACATTTCAGTTCCACTGACCCTTCTTCTGGTTTTTCTTCACAGATGCTACCAGATCTACTAGCTTTTCCAACAGCTTCTGTTTGTGTTCCATGTTATTCCAGTTATTTGGTTTGTCTCCAGCACCATCTTATTTTTAAGTTTTTGTAATTATTTCTCTACCTCAATTGATCAGATTATAAGTCATCTCTTCAGTTGTTATTCAGCTACTGACACTTTACTTACACCATCTAACACTCTTGATCACCTGCACACTATTCCACACTCCACTCACCCAATCTGAATAATCTTTTGATCTCTCCACCCATAAATTCTGTGTTCTGTGTGCTTCCCTCTCACTTCACTTGACTAAGGACTACACTCCAAAAACCTGTAACTTCATATAAACCTGTTGGATTGTAACCTGGTCTCATGTGATTTCTGCCTTTGTCCATTAGTCATTGCCTGCCATTCAGAAAAAAAAAGTTTATTTATACTCTACTTCCTGTCTGCAAACTAGTTTTCTATCAATTTCAATACAAAGGAACCTCAATTATCTGACATTCGATTATCCAAATTTTGGATTACTTGAACAAGATCGCAATGTCCCAATACATGGCTAAGCTATCTTATCCGGCATCGATTAACCGAACGATATACTCCCTGACCTGGCCTTCGGATAATTGAGGTTCTTCAATACAAAAACATCCATCCCTATATCCCTGAATCAACAACACTAAAACAGTGGGAGTTGCTTTGTACAAACCATATTTTGTGTAGCCTATTACAATAATTATTCTTTAAAATAAATAATTCTTTAGCAGTGAGGCACTTTTGGACAGAATTGGATTGCAAAAAGCACCACATAAATGCAAGTCTGCCTTTTTCTTGCAGTTACTTATAATGGACCAATTATTCATAATTTGGTTACCTCCTGCCACCAAGGAGCGCAGCCAAAAGAAGTCTCGACGAGTGGGGGCACCCACACCGGTTTTGGCACTGGCTGGAATGGATGCTTCTGTTGTCATGACTACTGGAGGTTTGAAAGATGTTTGGTCCTCCTGCAGCTACAAAAAAAATTATCCAAAGTTAATCGAGCGCTAGATATCTCACAAATAAAGTATCACCAATGCTGCTTTCTATTTCTTCTCAAACATAACATTACTGTTCTGAATATCCCAGCAAATCTATGAACATTCAAAGAGAAAATTACTGTAATGTGATCAGATGGTGGATAACAATGGTCGTAGTGAACAAACAGGAAGATGTAATTATTCTCGATTGGATATTAAAGGATGTGAGGAGTGAGCAAAGGAGAGAGATTCAATGAGGTGAAATAATAAATAATATCTCACCTCTCTGAGCTACAAGTTCTAGATTCGTGAAAAGGGGAAAGATTTGCTTTCTGAGTACCCCATTAAATCATGTTATTATATTAAAGAGATCGTCAGGTTATTATATCAGCTCCCCTTTCACATCTCTCTTTAGAGGGTGCTTGGTTGGTCTTTCCTGTCAGCATCACCTTAATTTTTCTACCTTCTTATCCCCTCTTTTACCCTCTCTATATTCTTCGATGCTTTTTATTTGTTTGTGGGATGCACGTGTCACTTGCAAGAGCAGCTTTGGTGCCCATCTCTAATTGCTCGAAAGGTGATAGTGAACTGCCTGCTTGAACTGCAGCTAAGTATCAGGAGCTGTTAGGAAGGGAGCTCCAGGATTCTGGCCAAGCAACACTGAGGAACAGCAATATAGCTCTAATCAAGATGGTGTGCAGCTTGGATAGTATGATAGTGTTCTCATGTATCTGCTACCATTGTCCTTCTAGCTGATGATGGTTGCAGGTTTTTCAGGCGCTGTCAAAGGAGCCTTGCTGAACTACTGCAGTGCACCTTGCAGCTGGTACACAATGCTGGCACTATGTTGTGATGGAAGGAATGAATGATGTAGTGAATGGATGGGTTCAAGTGGGCTACTTTGTCCTGGATGTCATCAAATTTCATCTCAAGGCTTCAAGTCAAATAACACGGGAACAGACTTCAGTCCAACACATCCACGGCGACCAAGTCTCCCAAACTGAACTAATCCCACTTGCTTGCATTTGGCCCAAATCCCTCCAAACCTTTCCTATTCATGTACCTGTCCAAATGTTTTTTAAATGTTGTAACTGTACCTGTATCTACCAGTACTTCCTCTGGCAGTTCATTGTCCATACAAACCTACATGAAAAGGTCCCTTTTAAATCTTTCTCCTACCTTAAAAATATGCCTTCTAGTTTTTAACTCCACCAACCAAGTAAAAAAACCTTGCCTATTCATCTTATCTACACCCCTCGTGATTTTATAAACCTCTCTAAGTGTGACCTCTCAATCTCCTACACTCCAGTGAAAATAGTCCCAGCCAATCCAGCCTCTCCCTATACCTCAAACCCTTCAGTCCCTGCAACATCCTGGTATACCTTTTTAGAACACTCCCCGCCCCAATTTAATATCCTTCCTATAGCATGGCAAACACAGTTGAGATGCTAAAAGACTGGTGGGTGGCTAATGTGGTGTCATTATTTAAGAAAGGTGGTAACGAAAAGCTAGAGAACTGTAGACCGATGAGCCTGATGTCAGTGGTAGGGAATTTGTTGAGGGGATTCAAAGGCACAGGAAAGGAGAGGATTGATTAGGAAGAGCAAACATGGCTTTGCATGTGGTTAATCATTTCTCACTAACTTGCTGAGTTTTTTGAAGAACAGTGGTCATTGTCTATATGGATTTCATTTGAAAAGATTCTGCATGGTAGAATCCAGAGAGTGCTAGCCATTTGGATACAAAATTGGTTTGAAATTAGGAGACAGAGGGTGATGGTGGCGTGTTGTTTTTCAGACTGGAGGCCTGTGACCACCGGTATGTCACAAGGTTCAGTGCCAGGTTCACTGCTTTTTGACCTGGCAACATCCTTGTAAACCTTTTCTGAACCCTTTCAAGTTTCACAACAATCCTTCATGTAGGAGAGAGACCAGAATTGCACGCAGTATTCCAACACTGGCCTAAGCAATTTCCTGTATAGCTGCAACATGATCTCCCAACTCCTATATTCAATGCACTGAACAATAAAGGCAAGCATACCAAATGCCTTCTTCACTATCCTGTCTACCTGCAACTTCACTTTCGAGGAACTATGAACCTTCACACCAAGGTCTATTTGTTCAGAAACACTCCCCAGGACCTTACCATTAAGTGTACAACGTTCTGTCCTGATTTGTCTTTCTAAAATGCAGCACCTCACATTTAAGTAGATTAAACTCCATTTGCCACTCCTCAGTCCTTTAGCCCATCTGATCAAGGTCACATTGTACTCTGAGGTAAACTTTGTCATTGTCCACTACACCTCCAATTTTGGTGTTTTCTGCAAACCTTACTAACCATACCCCTTATGTTCACATCCAAATCATTTACATAAATGACAAAAGGCAGTGGATCCAGCACCAATTTCGTCAGACCACGGCTCAAATACTGTGAACAGTTTTGGTGCCATTATCTAAGGGAAGATATACTGGCATTGGAGACAGTCCAGAGGAGGTTCACTTAGGCTGAGGAGAGGTTGAGCCCATACTTATGGGCTTACATAAGCAGTAAAAGAGGCAACTTGATTGAAACATACAAGATTCTTCAGGGCTTGACAGGTTAGACGGATAAAGGCAGTTTCCCCTTGTGGGAGAATCTAGGTCGAGGGCAAAATCTCAGAATAAGAGGCAATGTGGGAAAAAAGACTAAGGGTGTGGCAGACGCAGAGATGGGGGTTGTGAGAAAGGCTGGTAGGGTGTTGGAAAAGAGACATGGAAGATGAAGAGGGGAGGAGAGACACTGGGGAGGAGGGCAAGTTAGGAGATGACCTGTTTAAGACAGAGATGAGGAGAAGTTTCTTCTTTCAGAGAATTTGTTTTGAATTTTTTTTTACAGTAGCCGAATCACTATTCAAGATGGAGATAGACAAATTTTAATCAATAAAGGAATCGTTAATGTGGCGTTAATGATCATTGGATCGACCATAATCTCATTGAATAGCAGAACAGACCCAATGACTGAATAGTCTGCTTCTGCTGCTACATCATATGGTCTTATAGTACTGCTCAAAGCCTGGAATAGGATAGAGGGAAGAGTGCTACCAAGGGAGCCATGACACTATACATTACACACTGCTCATCAGCCCAAACAACCTATTTTTTGTTTTGCTGCCTGTAGGCCAAGTCTGCTATAGCATGAGAGGAAATGGAACTGAACACTACCATAATTGAAATAACTCCACAAAGTGACAGGATACAGGCCTAAGTCACCCCTTATTCACACACAAAATCCTTGACACAAAGCCTGAGGAGAGTCAACTCCCAGAGTGGCAAAATGTCTGGCATTTCTGTTTATATCTGTTAGCCAGGGCTCCCTGTTTGTACCAGATTAACAGCCTCAATCAGTGAATTTATATTCTATGAGGTCCACCTGACTGACCGAGTTACAATAATATTAACCTGAATGGTGTACACTACTCCAGGTGTAGTTTAAACCAAGACAGCCTGTAAGTTTAACTTAACTTCTGTCCTTTGGAACTCTGTTCCTCCAGACATCACCCACATCCCTTTCTCCACTGTCTCCTCCTCTCTCCATCTCCCACATTTCTCTCCCCATACCCTACTAAGCTACCCATAGCCAGAGTCTCTGCCTCATCCCACACTACCAGTCTCAACTCCAATAACACCTCCCCCATTCCTCTTCACACCTTTCAATCTTCTCATTTTCCAATTTCTCTCTCTCTCTCACTCCTCTATCACAGATTCCCTCTGCACGTTTCATCCTACGGACATCACCTCCATGGCCCATCTCACCTCCACTCCTCCCTGCACTACCCATCTCACCCCTAACCCCATCATGTCCCCCTGCCTATCTCGCTCCCACTCCCAACTGTTTACCTACTTCTTCCCCCACTGCCCATCTCACCCCCATCCACATCAACCCCTCAGTCCATGAAACCCCAACCCCCAACATCCTCTCTCTCTGCCTGTCTCACTGCCCCCACCCCCGTCTCATCACACACTTCCTCCCTCTTATCGCCCCCATCCCAAGTCATCATTCTCTTTCCCTCCCAGTCACCGTCCCTCTCCCTCACTCTCCCTATTGTCTCTCTTCTTCCCATCATCTCTCCCTCACTCCCCCCTCACAATCACTGACTCGCCTCACTACAATCTGTCCCCCTACCATTCTCACCCTTCCCTTCTCCCTCATTACCATCCCTACTCAGAGTCACTCTTCCTCCACTCTCCTCCCCTTAATCTCTCTCAACACCCTCATTATCCCTCCATCTACCTATTCCACTCTTTCATTCCCACGGACTCTCCCATTCTTGTTTCCCACTCACTCTGACTAACTCTCCCGAGCACACTCTCCCCGTCTTCCCCCTCACTCCCCCTCCCCGTCCGTCCTTCTTCCCTCCCCCCTCCATCCCCCTCCCCGTCCGTCCTTCTTCCCTCCCCCCTCCATCCCCCTCCCCGTCCGTCCTTCTTCCCTCCCCCCTCCATCCCCCTCCCCGTCCGTCCTTCTTCCCTCCCCCCTCCATCCCCCTCCCCGTCCGTCCTTCTTCCCTCCCCCCTCCATCCCCCTCCCCGTCCGTACTTCTTCCCTCCCCCTCCCGTCCGTCCTTCTTCCGTCCTTCTTCCCTCCCCCTCCCGTCCGTCCTTCTTCCCTCCCCCCCTCCATCCCCCTCCCGTCCGTCCCTCCCCCCCTCCATCCCCCTCCCGTCCGTCCCTCCCCCCCTCCATCCCCCTCCCGTCCGTCCCTCCCCCCCTCCATCCCCCTCCCGTCCGTCCCTCCCCCCCTCCATCCCCCTCCCGTCCGTCCCTCCCCCCCTCCATCCCCCTCCCGTCCGTCCCTCCCCCCCTCCATCCCCCTCCCGTCCGTCTCCCTCCCCCCCTCCATCTCCCTCCCCCCCCGTCCCTCCCCCCCTCCATCTCCCTCCCCCCCTCCATCTCCCTCCCCCCCGTCCCTCCCCCCCTCCATCTCCCTCCCCCCCCGTCCCTCCCCCCCTCCATCTCCCTCCCCCCCCGTCCCTCCCCCCCTCCATCTCCCTCCCCCCCCGTCCCTCCCCCCCTCCATCTCCCTCCCCCCCGTCCCTCCCCCCCTCCATCTCCCTCCCCCCCCGTCCCTCCCCCCCTCCATCTCCCTCCCCCCCGTCCCTCCCCCCCCTCCATCTCCCTCCCCCCCTCCATCTCCCTCCCCCCCCGTCCCTCCCCCCCTCCATCTCCCTCCCCCCCCCCGTCCCTCCCCCCCCTCCATCTCCCTCCCCCCCCGTCCCTCCCCCCCTCCATCTCCCTCCCCCCCCGTCCCTCCCCCCCTCCATCTCCCTCCCCCCCCTCCATCTCCCTCCCCCCCTCCATCTCCCTCCCCCCCCGTCCCTCCCCCCCTCCATCTCCCTCCCCCCCCGTCCCTCCCCCCCTCCATCTCCCTCCCCCCCCGTCCCTCCCCCCCTCCATCTCCCTCCCCCCCCGTCCCTCCCCCCCTCCATCTCCCTCCCCCCCTCCATCTCCCTCCCCCCCCGTCCCTCCCCCCCTCCATCTCCCTCCCCCCCCGTCCCTCCCCCCCTCCATCTCCCTCCCCCCCCGTCCCTCCCCCCCTCCATCTCCCTCCCCCCCCTCCATCTCCCTCCCCCCCCGTCCCTCCCCCCCTCCATCTCCCTCCCCCCCCGTCCCTCCCCCCCTCCATCTCCCTCCCCCCTCCATCTCCCTCCCCCCCCGTCCCTCCCCCCCTCCATCTCCCTCCCCCCCCGTCCCTCCCCCCCTCCATCTCCCTCCCCCCCCGTCCCTCCCCCCCTCCATCTCCCTCCCCCCCCGTCCCTCCCCCCCTCCATCTCCCTCCCCCCCCGTCCCTCCCCCCCTCCATCTCCCTCCCCCCCCGTCCCTCCCCCCCTCCATCTCCCTCCCCCCCCGTCCCTCCCCCCCTCCATCTCCCTCCCCCCCCGTCCCTCCCCCCCTCCATCTCCCTCCCCCCCCGTCCCTCCCCCCCTCCATCTCCCTCCCCCCCGTCCCTCCCCCCCTCCATCTCCCTCCCCCCCCGTCCCTCCCCCCCTCCATCTCCCTCCCCCCCCGTCCCTCCCCCCCTCCATCTCCCTCCCCCCCCGTCCCTCCCCCCCTCCATCTCCCTCCCCCCCCGTCCCTCCCCCCCTCCATCTCCCTCCCCCCCTCCATCTCCCTCCCCCCCTCCATCTCCCTCCCTCCCCGTCCCTCCCCCCCTCCATCTCCCTCCCCCCCCTCCATCTCCCTCCCCCCCTCCATCTCCCTCCCCCCCCGTCCCTCCCCCCCTCCATCTCCCTCCCCCCCTCCATCTCCCTCCCCCCCTCCATCTCCCTCCCCCCCTCCATCTCCCTCCCCCCCCGTCCCTCCCCCCCTCCATCTCCCTCCCCCCCTCCATCTCCCTCCCCCCCTCCATCTCCCTCCCCCCCTCCATCTCCCTCCCCCCCCGTCCCTCCCCCCCTCCATCTCCCTCCCCCCCTCCATCTCCCTCCCCCCCTCCATCTCCCTCCCCCCCTCCATCTCCCTCCCCCCCTCCATCTCCCTCCCCCCCCGTCCCTCCCCCCCTCCATCTCCCTCCCCCCCTCCATCTCCCTCCCCCCCTCCATCTCCCTCCCCCCCTCCATCTCCCTCCCCCCCCGTCCCTCCCCCCCTCCATCTCCCTCCCCCCCCGTCCCTCCCCCCCTCCATCTCCCTCCCCCCCCGTCCCTCCCCCCCTCCATCTCCCTCCCCCCCCGTCCCTCCCCCCCTCCATCTCCCTCCCCCCCTCCATCTCCCTCCCCCCCTCCATCTCCCTCCCTCCCCGTCCCTCCCCCCCTCCATCTCCCTCCCCCCCTCCATCTCCCTCCCCCCCTCCATCTCCCTCCCCCCCCGTCCCTCCCCCCCTCCATCTCCCTCCCCCCCTCCATCTCCCTCCCCCCCCTCCATCTCCCTCCCCCCCTCCATCTCCCTCCCCCCCCGTCCCTCCCCCCCTCCATCTCCCTCCCCCCCTCCATCTCCCTCCCCCCCTCCATCTCCCTCCCCCCCTCCATCTCCCTCCCCCCCCGTCCCTCCCCCCCTCCATCTCCCTCCCCCCCCGTCCCTCCCCCCCCTCCATCTCCCTCCCCCCCTCCATCTCCCTCCCCCCCCGTCCCTCCCCCCCTCCATCTCCCTCCCCCCCTCCATCTCCCTCCCCCCCTCCATCTCCCTCCCCCCCCGTCCCTCCCCCCCTCCATCTCCCTCCCCCCCCGTCCCTCCCCCCCTCCATCTCCCTCCCCCCTCCATCTCCCTCCCCCCCTCCATCTCCCTCCCCCCCTCCATCTCCCTCCCCCCCTCCATCTCCCTCCCCCCCTCCATCTCCCTCCCCCCCTCCATCTCCCTCCCCCCCTCCATCTCCCTCCCCCCCTCCATCTCCCTCCCCCCCTCCATCTCCCTCCCCCCCCGTCCCTCCCCCCCTCCATCTCCCTCCCCCCCCGTCCCTCCCCCCCTCCATCTCCCTCCCCCCCGTCCCTCCCCCCCTCCATCTCCCTCCCCCCCGTCCCTCCCCCCCTCCATCTCCCTCCCCCCCCGTCCCTCCCCCCCTCCATCTCCCTCCCCCCCCGTCCCTCCCCCCCTCCATCTCCCTCCCCCCCCGTCCCTCCCCCCCTCCATCTCCCTCCCCCCCCGTCCCTCCCCCCCTCCATCTCCCTCCCCCCCCCGTCCCTCCCCCCCCTCCATCTCCCTCCCCCCCCGTCCCTCCCCCCCTCCATCTCCCTCCCCCCCGTCCCTCCCCCCCCTCCATCTCCCTCCCCCCCTCCATCTCCCTCCCCCCCCGTCCCTCCCCCCCTCCATCTCCCTCCCCCCCCGTCCCTCCCCCCCTCCATCTCCCTCCCCCCCCGTCCCTCCCCCCCTCCATCTCCCTCCCCCCCCGTCCCTCCCCCCCTCCATCTCCCTCCCCCCCCGTCCCTCCCCCCCTCCATCTCCCTCCCCCCCCCGTCCCTCCCCCCCTCCATCTCCCTCCCCCCCCGTCCCTCCCCCCCTCCATCTCCCTCCCCCCCCGTCCCTCCCCCCCTCCATCTCCCTCCCCCCCCCGTCCCTCCCCCCCTCCATCTCCCTCCCCCCCCGTCCCTCCCCCCCTCCATCTCCCTCCCCCCCCGTCCCTCCCCCCCTCCATCTCCCTCCCCCCCCGTCCCTCCCCCCCCTCCATCTCCCTCCCCCCCCGTCCCTCCCCCCCTCCATCTCCCTCCCCCCCCGTCCCTCCCCCCCTCCATCTCCCTCCCCCCCCGTCCCTCCCCCCCTCCATCTCCCTCCCCCCCCGTCCCTCCCCCCCTCCATCTCCCTCCCCCCCCGTCCCTCCCCCCCTCCATCTCCCTCCCCCCCCGTCCCTCCCCCCCTCCATCTCCCTCCCCCCCCGTCCCTCCCCCCCTCCATCTCCCTCCCCCCCCGTCCCTCCCCCCCTCCATCTCCCTCCCCCCCCGTCCCTCCCCCCCTCCATCTCCCTCCCCCCCCGTCCCTCCCCCCCTCCATCTCCCTCCCCCCCCGTCCCTCCCCCCCTCCATCTCCCTCCCCCCCCGTCCCTCCCCCCCTCCATCTCCCTCCCCCCCCGTCCCTCCCCCCCTCCATCTCCCTCCCCCCCCGTCCCTCCCCCCCTCCATCTCCCTCCCCCCCCGTCCCTCCCCCCCCTCCATCTCCCTCCCCCCCCGTCCCTCCCCCCCTCCATCTCCCTCCCCCCCCGTCCCTCCCCCCCTCCATCTCCCTCCCCCCCCGTCCCTCCCCCCCTCCATCTCCCTCCCCCCCCGTCCCTCCCCCCCTCCATCTCCCTCCCCCCCCGTCCCTCCCCCCCTCCATCTCCCTCCCCCCCCGTCCCTCCCCCCCTCCATCTCCCTCCCCCCCCGTCCCTCCCCCCCTCCATCTCCCTCCCCCCCCGTCCCTCCCCCCCTCCATCTCCCTCCCCCCCCGTCCCTCCCCCCCTCCATCTCCCTCCCCCCCCGTCCCTCCCCCCCTCCATCTCCCTCCCCCCCCCGTCCCTCCCCCCCTCCATCTCCCTCCCCCCCCGTCCCTCCCCCCCTCCATCTCCCTCCCCCCCCGTCCCTCCCCCCCTCCATCTCCCTCCCCCCCCGTCCCTCCCCCCCTCCATCTCCCTCCCCCCCGTCCCTCCCCCCCTCCATCTCCCTCCCCCCCTCCATCTCCCTCCCCCCCCGTCCCTCCCCCCCTCCATCTCCCTCCCCCCCCGTCCCTCCCCCCCTCCATCTCCCTCCCCCCCCGTCCCTCCCCCCCTCCATCTCCCTCCCCCCCGTCCCTCCCCCCCTCCATCTCCCTCCCCCCCTCCATCTCCCTCCCCCCCCGTCCCTCCCCCCCCCCATCTCCCTCCCCCCCTCCATCTCCCTCCCCCCCCGTCCCTCCCCCCCTCCATCTCCCTCCCCCCCCGTCCCTCCCCCCCTCCATCTCCCTCCCCCCCCGTCCCTCCCCCCCTCCATCTCCCTCCCCCCCCGTCCCTCCCCCCCTCCATCTCCCTCCCCCCCCGTCCCTCCCCCCCTCCATCTCCCTCCCCCCCTCCATCTCCCTCCCCCCCTCCATCTCCCTCCCCCCCCGTCCCTCCCCCCCTCCATCTCCCTCCCCCCCTCCATCTCCCTCCCCCCCCGTCCCTCCCCCCCTCCATCTCCCTCCCCCCCCGTCCCTCCCCCCCTCCATCTCCCTCCCCCCCTCCATCTCCCTCCCCCCCCGTCCCTCCCCCCCTCCATCTCCCTCCCCCCCTCCATCTCCCTCCCCCCCCGTCCCTCCCCCCCTCCATCTCCCTCCCCCCCCGTCCCTCCCCCCCTCCATCTCCCTCCCCCCCTCCATCTCCCTCCCCCCCCGTCCCTCCCCCCCTCCATCTCCCTCCCCCCCTCCATCTCCCTCCCCCCCCGTCCCTCCCCCCCTCCATCTCCCTCCCCCCCTCCATCTCCCTCCCCCCCCGTCCCTCCCCCCCTCCATCTCCCTCCCCCCCTCCATCTCCCTCCCCCCCCGTCCCTCCCCCCCTCCATCTCCCTCCCCCCCTCCATCTCCCTCCCCCCCCGTCCCTCCCCCCCTCCATCTCCCTCCCCCCCTCCATCTCCCTCCCCCCCCGTCCCTCCCCCCCTCCATCTCCCTCCCCCCCTCCATCTCCCTCCCCCCCCGTCCCTCCCCCCCTCCATCTCCCTCCCCCCCCCGTCCCTCCCCCCCCTCCATCTCCCTCCCCCCCCGTCCCTCCCCCCCTCCATCTCCCTCCCCCCCCGTCCCTCCCCCCCTCCATCTCCCTCCCCCCCCGTCCCTCCCCCCCTCCATCTCCCTCCCCCCCCGTCCCTCCCCCCCCTCCATCTCCCTCCCCCCCCGTCCCTCCCCCCCTCCATCTCCCTCCCCCCCCGTCCCTCCCCCCCTCCATCTCCCTCCCCCCCCGTCCCTCCCCCCCTCCATCTCCCTCCCCCCCCGTCCCTCCCCCCCTCCATCTCCCTCCCCCCCCGTCCCTCCCCCCCTCCATCTCCCTCCCCCCCCCGTCCCTCCCCCCCTCCATCTCCCTCCCCCCCCGTCCCTCCCCCCCTCCATCTCCCTCCCCCCCCGTCCCTCCCCCCCTCCATCTCCCTCCCCCCCCGTCCCTCCCCCCCTCCATCTCCCTCCCCCCCCG
This sequence comes from Chiloscyllium punctatum, assembly GCF_047496795.1. NCBI lineage: Eukaryota > Metazoa > Chordata > Chondrichthyes > Orectolobiformes > Hemiscylliidae > Chiloscyllium > Chiloscyllium punctatum. The sequence continues at coordinate 61,117,343 of NC_092776.1, read as the reverse complement.
TCCCTCCCCCCCTCCATCTCCCTCCCCCCCCGTCCCTCCCCCCCTCCATCTCCCTCCCCCCCCGTCCCTCCCCCCCTCCATCTCCCTCCCCCCCCGTCCCTCCCCCCCTCCATCTCCCTCCCCCCCCGTCCCTCCCCCCCTCCATCTCCCTCCCCCCCCGTCCCTCCCCCCCTCCATCTCCCTCCCCCCCCGTCCCTCCCCCCCTCCATCTCCCTCCCCCCCCGTCCCTCCCCCCCTCCATCTCCCTCCCCCCCCGTCCCTCCCCCCCTCCATCTCCCTCCCCCCCCGTCCCTCCCCCCCTCCATCTCCCTCCCCCCCCGTCCCTCCCCCCCTCCATCTCCCTCCCCCCCCGTCCCTCCCCCCCTCCATCTCCCTCCCCCCCCGTCCCTCCCCCCCTCCATCTCCCTCCCCCCCCGTCCCTCCCCCCCTCCATCTCCCTCCCCCCCCGTCCCTCCCCCCCTCCATCTCCCTCCCCCCCCGTCCCTCCCCCCTCCATCTCCCTCCCCCCCCGTCCCTCCCCCCCTCCATCTCCCTCCCCCCCCGTCCCTCCCCCCCTCCATCTCCCTCCCCCCCCGTCCCTCCCCCCCTCCATCTCCCTCCCCCCCCGTCCCTCCCCCCCTCCATCTCCCTCCCCCCCCGTCCCTCCCCCCCTCCATCTCCCTCCCCCCCCGTCCCTCCCCCCCTCCATCTCCCTCCCCCCCCGTCCCTCCCCCCCTCCATCTCCCTCCCCCCCCGTCCCTCCCCCCCTCCATCTCCCTCCCCCCCCCGTCCCTCCCCCCCTCCATCTCCCTCCCCCCCCGTCCCTCCCCCCCTCCATCTCCCTCCCCCCCCGTCCCTCCCCCCCTCCATCTCCCTCCCCCCCCGTCCCTCCCCCCCTCCATCTCCCTCCCCCCCCGTCCCTCCCCCCCTCCATCTCCCTCCCCCCCCGTCCCTCCCCCCCTCCATCTCCCTCCCCCCCCGTCCCTCCCCCCCTCCATCTCCCTCCCCCCCTCCATCTCCCTCCCCCCCCATCCCTCCCCCCCTCCATCTCCCTCCCCCCCTCCATCTCCCTCCCCCCCTCCATCTCCCTCCCCCCCCATCCCTCCCCCCCTCCATCTCCCTCCCCCCCCGTCCCTCCCCCCCTCCATCTCCCTCCCCCCCCGTCCCTCCCCCCCTCCATCTCCCTCCCCCCCTCCATCTCCCTCCCCCCCCGTCCCTCCCCCCCTCCATCTCCCTCCCCCCCCGTCCCTCCCCCCCTCCATCTCCCTCCCCCCCGTCCCTCCCCCCCTCCATCTCCCTCCCCCCCCGTCCCTCCCCCCCTCCATCTCCCTCCCCCCCCGTCCCTCCCCCCCTCCATCTCCCTCCCCCCCCGTCCCTCCCCCCCTCCATCTCCCTCCCCCCCCGTCCCTCCCCCCCTCCATCTCCCTCCCCCCCGTCCCTCCCCCCGTCTCTCCCCCATCTCTCCCCCATTCCCTTCCCTTCCCTTCCCTCCCCATCCGTTCCCCCCTCTCCATCCTCGTCCCACTCTCTCTCACTCACTCTCTCCCTCCCTCCCTCCATCCGTCCCTCCCTCCATCTCGCCGAACCCCCCCTTCTTTATGAGATCTCTTCAAAAATACTGCCGGACCTGCAAAGCTTCTCCAGCAATTTATTTTTGTCTTACTCTCATTAGCCCTCCCTCAGTTCTCTCACCCAATCTCAATATCTATCACTCCCTCCCTCCCTCCGTTAGTCTGTGCCCTCACTCACTATCCGTCTGTCACACTCACCTGCCGCCTCCGCGGCCTCTCTCCTCGATGCCGTTAGTTCATCCGGGTCAGTGTCTCCACAGCGCCTCCGCCAGTGCGGGAGGAGGACATGACAGGAGTTCCCGGAGAATCCATAGCCCACTCTGTAGTGCAGCCTGCCGGGCAAGAGAGACCACAACTGAGGGAACTGTTAGAGAGTTTAGGATCTATATTCACTGATCCTTGCTTATAACGTTGTACATCTGAAAAACATGACAATTTATCTATCCGTAATGAACCATACGTGAAATAGACGCTATATACCACATCGTAGAAGATTAGAAACAAGTTGGGTTGTGTATGAAATTTAATATAATTAAGCTATATAAGAAATAACTGATTTTTTGTTTATAGATATGGAGGGAATGTCTTATGAGGAAAGGCTGAGGGACTTGAGGCTATTTTCGTTTGAGAGAAGAAGGTTTTAGAGGTGACTTAATAGAGACACATAAGATAATCAGAAGGTTAGATAGGGTGGACAGGGAGAGCCTTTTTCCAAGTATGGTGACAGCAAACACGAGGGGGCATAGCTTTAAATTGAGGGGTGATAGATATAGGACAGATGTATGCGGTAGTTTCTGTACCCATAGGAAGGGTATGGAATGCTTTGCCTGCAACGGTAGTAGATTCGCCAACTTTAAGTACATTTAAGTCGTCATTGGACAAGCATATGGACATACATGGAATGGACCTACATCTCCGGGACACCCGCACCAATCAACCACACCGGCCTGTGGCCCAACATTTCAACTCCCCCTCCCACTCTGCCGAGGACATGGAGGTCCTGGGCCTCCTTCACCGCCGCTACCTCACCACCAGAGCCTGGAGGAAGAACACCTCATCTTCCGCCTCAGAACACTTCAACCCCAGGGCATCAATGTGGACTTCAACAGTTTCCTCATTTCCCCTTCCCCCACCTCACCCTAGTTCTAAACTTCCAGCTCAGCACTGTCCCCACGACTTGTCCTACCTGCCTATCTCCTTTTCCACCTATCCACTCCCCCCTCTCTTCCCTGACCTATCACCTTCATCCCCTCCTCCACTCACCCATTGTACTCTATGCTACTTTCTCCCCACCCCCACCCTCCTCTAGCTTATCTCTCCACGCTTCAGGCTCACTGCCTTTATTCCTGATAAAGGGCTTTTGCCCGAAACGTCGATTTCGAAGCTCCTTGGATGCTGCCTGAACTGCTGTGCTCTTCCAGCACCACTAATCCAGAATCTGGTTTCCAACATCTGCAGTCATTGTTTTTACCTCGTACATGGAATATTGTAGATGGGCTTCAGATTGGTATGACAGGTCGGCGCAACATCGAGGGCCGAAGGGCCTGTACTGCACTGTAATGTTCTATATGAAGCTATTATTTATGAAATTTACTAACATTTATAGATTATCTATTCATGATGACATATATATGGAATTTAAAAATCATAGAGTCAGAAAGTCATTCATGCACAGAAGGTGGCCATTTGGCTCATTGAGTCCATGCTGGCTCACCATGTAGTAAATCTCACAACCCCGATCAATCCCAAAAATCCTTCAAGTTTACTTCCTTCAAGTATATTAGAATCTAAGCAAAATGATGCAGATGGAAATGTAGAAAAGTTTATATACTATTCTATACGTGTTGACAGATATATAAAATAACAGATATCTTACAAATATCTCCCATTTATCCATAAGGATATGCAGGTACATGTGAACCTTATGAGGGATTATATGTAATCCATTCTTAATGGCATAAATATGAAATATACTATAGTTTATGCATACTTTGATTACATAAATAAAAATATTCTGGAGATAACCAATACATGAGAAAATATACACAAAATATGTACATTTAAATTTAGACCAGGAGTAGGCTATTCGTCCCTGATTATGGATTAGTGGTGCTGGAAGAGCACAGCAGTTCAGGCAGCATCCAAGTATTCGTCCCTGAGCCTACTCTGCCATTCAGTAAAAACATGACTGATGTATTTGTGTTTCGACTTCCACTTTCTAATACCCCCAATAATCTTTGATTCCCTGCTGAACAGGACACTATATATCTCCACCTTAAAAATATTTAATGACTCACCTCTAACACTTTCTGAGGCAGAGTACTGAAGTCACAAAACTTTCTGAGAGAAAAATAATTCTCCCCATCTCTGTCCTAAAAAAGTAACCTCTATTTTTAAACCAGTGTCCACTACCTCTGGACTGACCCACAAAAACAATCACCCTCTCCACATCCACCTTGTCAAAAGACCATTCAGGATCTTATGCACTTCAATCAAGTCCCCACTCACTCTTCAAAACACCAGTCAAAACACGTCCAGCCTCTCTCATCTATTCTCATGAGACAACTCCTCATTCCAGGTATCAGTTTAATAAACTTCCTGTGAAGCATAAGATCCTTAACGTTACGTTCAATACTTCTATTCATTAAGAACACTGCCTTTCTTAACTGCTTGCTGGAGTTTATCCTGAACCTTATAGATAATCTATCAATAATGGCAGTCCTGTCAAGTGTTGAACAGTTTATATTATGATCTCAGTGGAGACTGGTAACTTTCAAAAACAGTTTTTATTCCCAGTTATTGACTCAAAAGGTCACACAAGATTTAAAGTTGTAAAAGGTGATTACATTTCCAATGAAAGAAAACAAATCAATGCTATTAACAAATCTCATAAGCATCAAAATTCTTCATTCTACATTTAATTTCAAACAAGCACATTACAGTGTCTTCAGTATTCACTTAAATTTCCTGGTTCCAAACTAGCATGTCTCTGAACCTCAAGATTTACTGTGTTTTTTTAATCTAGTTATCTTCTGAAGTGAGGTGTTTCTTGGGGATTCTCCCATGAGCATTGAGCTAGGTGATTCCTCCAGATCTATTTCTACCTCACAGGTCTGGTAGCAATGGTAGAAAGAGAGAGAGAGAGTTAACCTTTCAAGCCCAACAGCTGTTCTTTCGAACAATGCTATCAAGTTGCTCTTTTTCAACTGTAAGCTGCTCACTGATGAGCAGTTTAGGTTCTATTATTGCCACTTAACTCCTGAACTCATTTCCGCACTCGTCCAAACATGGGTAAAAGAGCTGAACTCCAGATGGGAGTGATTGCCTTTGACATCAAACCACATTTGACAAAAAATGACATCAAGGAGCCAAGCATAACCAGAATCAATGGAAATCTTTGCTGGCTGGAGTCATATATAGCACATAGAAAGATGGTTGTGGATATTAAAGGTCAGCCATCTCAGCTTCAGGACATTTCTTCCAATGTTCCATGGGTAGATTCTAGGTCCAACCATAGAATTGTAAAATACCTACAGTGTGGAAACAGGCCCTTTGGCCCAACAAGTCCACACCAACCCTCCAAAGAGTAACTCACCCAGACCCATTCCCCTACTCTATAATCCTATATTTACCCCTGACTAATGCACCTAACTTACACATCACATCCCTGAACACTATGGGCAATTTAGCATGGCCAATTCATCTAATCTGCACATATTTTAATTTTTTTAGATTAGATTACTTACAGTGTGGAAACAGGCCCTTCGGCCCAACAAGTCCACACAGACCCACCGAAGTACAACTCGCTCAGACCCATTCCCCTACGTTTACCTCTTCACCTAACACTACGGACAATTTAGCATGGCCAATTCACCTAATTGTGGGAGAAAACCGGAGCACGGGGAGAATGTGCAAACCATCTTAATCTCCTTTATCAATAATCTTCCCTCCATCATAAAATAAGAAGTGAGTGTGTTCCCTGATGACTGCATAATGGTCAGCACAATTTGCAACTTCTTCAGAAAACTGAAGCAATCCATGTCCAAGTACAGCAAGGTCTCGAATTAATTCAGGCTTGGGCTGGTAACTAAGAAGTAACATCGAGGCAATGACCATCCCCTATGAGAGAGCATCTAACCATTTTCACATTTAATGGCATTACCATTGCTGAATCTCTCACTGTCAACTTTTTGAGGGCTTCCATTGACCAGGAACTAAACTCAACTGTCCATATAAATAAGAAGGTCAGAGGCTAGGAATACTGCAGCAAGTAACTAACCTCCTGTCCCCGCAAATTCTGTCCACCATCTACAAGGCACAATTCAGGAATGTGTGGAATACAACTTTCAAGAAGCTTGATACCATCCAGTACAAAGCAGCCCACTCATTTGGAACCAAATCTGCAAGCGTTCACTTCGCTTCACCACTAAGACACAGTGGCAGTCATATGTACAAGCTACAAGATGTAGATTGTGCACATGGTAACAATCCAACAAGACTCCTTCGACAGCATCATCAAACCTCAGAATTCCTTCTATCTCGAAGGACAAGACCAGCAGATTTGTGGGAGCACCATCACCTGCAAATTCCTCTCCAAGCTACACGCAATTTTGACCTGGAACTATATCACCATTTCTCCACTGGCACTGGGTCAAAATTCTGGAATTTCTTCACTCCCTCCCAAATGGCACTATAGCTGCAGCTGCAGCACGTGGACTGCAGCAGTTCTAGAAGGCAGTTAGAACAGGCAACTGCCTGAACTGCTGTGCTCTTCCAGCACCACTAATCCAAAATCTGGTTTCCAGCATCTGCAGTCATTGTTTTTACCTAACAAATTATGGCCCAGTCAGTGATGCTCAGATCCTGTAAATGAATAAAAAATGCTCTAATAAACTAATTAAACAGTATTTTCCTTTCACAAAGAAAAAAATTGACTCTAGTAAGTATCCTGTTTTGATCTGCTTAACAATGGATTCTAGCAATTTCTCTAAGGCATGTATTTGGCTAACTGGCCTTTTGTTTCCTGCTTTCCACCTCTCTCCGATCTTGAATAAGATTATTTTGTTCATTTGTGGGTTGTGACCTTCACTGTTTTGCCAGCATTTATGGCCCATTCTTGGTTGTCCTCGAGAAGATGATGGTGAGCTGCCTTCTTGATGCGCTGCAGTCCACCTGCTCTGTATTGATGCATAATGCCATTATGGAGGATATTCCGGCATTTTGACCCAGTGATGTTGAAGGAGCAATAATATATTTTCACATCAGGTTGGTAAGAGGCTTGGAGGGAAATTTGCAAGTAGTTGTGTTCCCAAGTATTTGCTGCCCTTGTCCTTCCAAATAGGAGTGGATGTGGATTTGGAAGGTTTGATTCGAATTGAATTGAATTTATTGTCACGTGTGCCGAGGTACAGTGAAAGGCTTTGTCTTGTGAGCAATACGGGCAGATCACAGAGTTAAATAGTATAGTTAAGTAAATAATAGGTAAACAGCAGCAAAATCAAAAACACTGGTACAGGCAAACATTAAGAGTTTGTAAGTCCATTCAGTATTCTCACAACAGTAGGGTAGAAACTATTCTGAAACTGGTTGGTGCATGTGTTCAGGCTTCTGTACCTTCTCCCTGATGGTAGAGGTTGTAGAAAAACATTGCCAGAGTGGGATAGTGGGATGGCTCTTTGAGAACGCTGGCAGCCTTTCCTTGACAGTGGGCCTGGTAGATGGATTCTATAGATGGGAGGTTGGCCTTTGTGATTGTCTGGGCTGAGTTCACCACTCTCTGTAACCGTCTCCGATCTTGAATGGTATAGTTGCCATACCAGGTGGTAATACATCCAGACAGAATGCTCTCAATGGTGCTCCTATAAAAGTTGGCACGGGTATTTGCCATCATGCCAAATTTCCTCAGCTGCCTGAGGAATAAGAGATGCTGTTGGGCCTTTGTAACCAGTGCGTCCACATGAAGAGTCCAAGAAAGCTTGTTGTGGATGACCACTCCCGGGAGCCTGACACTCCCCACTTGTTCCACCTCTGTGCTGTGTGTGTGTGATGAGTAACATCCTGCTGAAAGTCAATAACGAGTTCCTTGGTTTTGCCGGCATTGAGAGCTAGGTTGTTCTCAGTGCACCATTTTTCCAGCTCTTCCCCCTCCCGTCTGTAGTCTGTTTCGTCGCCATCTGAGACTCGACCGACTATGGTGGTATCATCACCGAACTTGTAAATGGCACTAGTCTCGTATTTGGTGACCAGTCATGGGTATACAGTGAGTACGGTAGGGGGCTGAGCACGCACCCCCAGGGGCTCCAGTGTTGAGTGTTAGTGTGGATGAAATATTGTCCACAGTCTTCACTGATTGTGGCCTATGGGTCAGGAAATGAGGATCCAGGATCTTGGTTTGCTCCAAGATCACTTGGGTTCCTAGGCGGAAGATGAGGCACTCTTCCTCCAGGCTTTGTGTTGCCATGGTCTGGCGATGGAGGAGGCCAAGGACCTGCATGTCCTTGGTGGAGTGGGAGGGGGAGGTAAAGTGTTCAGCCACGGGGCGATTGGGTTGGTTGGTGTGGGTGTCCCAGAGGTGTTCTCTGGTGCCAGGAGTGGAGCTTGGGTTGGTGGGGGGTGTGGACCTGACGAGGGAGTCATGGAGGGAGTGGTCTTTCTGGAACGCAACCTCCACTCCCGGCACCTTCCCCTGCAACCGCAAGAAATGCAAAACTTGCGCCCACACCTCCCCCCTCACTTCCCTCCAAGTCCCCAATGGATCCTTCCATATCTGTCACAAATTCACCTGCACCTCCACACACATCATTTACTGCATCCGCTGCAACCGATGTGGCCTCCTGTACATTGGGGAGACAGGCCGCCTACTTGTGGAACATTTCAGAGAACACCTCTGGGACTCCCGCACCAACCAACCCAACTGCCCCGTGGCTGAACACTTTAACTCCCCCTCCCACTCTGCCAAGGACATGCAGGTCCTTGGCCTCCTCCATCGCCAGACCATGGCAACACGACGCCTGGTGGAAAAGCCTAGGAACCCTCCAACCATGAGGAATGAATGCACATTTCTCCAGTTTTCTCATTTCCCCTCCCCCCACCTTATCTCAGTCCCAGCCCTCAGACTCAGCACCGCCTTCTTGACCTGCAATCTTCTTCCCGACCTCTCCACCCCCCACCCCCTCTCCAGCCTATCACCCTCACCTTAACCTCCTTCCACCTATCGCATTCCCAATGCCCCTCCCCCAAGTCCCTCCTCCCTACCTTTTATCTTAGCCTGCTTGGCATACCGTCCTCATTCCTGAAGAAGGGCTTATGCCCAAAACGTCAATTCTCCTGCTCCTTAGATGCTGCCTGACCTGCTGCGCTTTTCCAGCAACACATTTTTCAGCTCTGATCTCCAGCATCTGCAGTCCTCACTTTCTCCTACATAATTTATAGAGTGTCACCACCATCTTTTTCTAGTCTTTCTGAAAAGTCAAATATCCTTCAATATTCAAGTTCCAGCCCTGGTCAGTTTTTATCCCTCGCTGAATCTTAGTTATTTTTAGCTAAGTCTGAGTTGTGTCAAATTTCTTTAAGGGCTCTCTCACTGTATCATAAGTTACCTACTATGCCTCCATAGTGTCCCTCATGTCCAATTTTCAACCCCAATCTCCCTGGAACGACTCACAACTCTGTGAATATCTGCACAAAACACTAATATTCATGTGCCTGTGCTGTCTTTAAAACAACACAGTGCATGCAAATGAGCACTGGAGTTCCAAAGCTGCCATGGTCAGTCACAGACAGAGCCAGAAGATGTTGGATAAAGAGAAGATGGCACTACAATTTTCTGACAGGACCTGGTGGATAGACAATATAGAGATTAGCCATCCTTTTCTCAGAGGATGGGTAGAGGTGGCTTCACCATTAGATCATGGCAACATCATCTGAGATTGCTGCCTAGATCAGTGCCATCTCTAGGGCGCAGAGGAATGAAATGACCTTCTCTGCTCTGCCAAAGTAAGTGCTACATTCTTCTCTCTGCCACCTCATAAGCACGCTATCTCTCACTGCACCTCACTTCCCACCAAGACTTTTGCTGTACTATTCTATTGCTGACAACATTTTCCATCACTTGCACACCCTGTCCCCTCTGCTTCCCACACCGCTAACCATGTGCTGCCTCCTCTCTGTCTTGGAACACCTCACCACTTTGTCCCCTAACTGCACCAGCACCCACAGTCATGCCACCCACTGCAGTCTCACTCGTTTCTCTACTTTCTCTACTCAGCTTCTTCATTACCTATAAAGAGAGGATCCTGGCCTTCACAGGAGAAGGGAAGGACCACTCCTGCAGGGAAATGGAAACATTCATGTCCTGCCAAATAAATGAGTAACACCCTTTATTCCACTGTGATTCACATGCATTTAAGGCCGTGAGCCAAATGCTGGAAAGTGGGATTAGTGTAGGTCAGTGCAAACTCAGTGGGTCGAATGGCCTGTTCAGTGCTGTATAGCTCTGAGCCCAACTGTCACTCTCAAACATTGCACACTACTTCTAACCCCTGGGCACAGCACCTTCTCTTTCTTTTGTCTTTCATTTTTCACAAGCCTCCATTTGACCTCTGTGGTGAAATGCCCAGCTTCATCTTAACTTTGACCTCAGAGGACAAGAGCACTCAGAAGAAGCATTGGCAAGGCTTCCTCCTTCATTTGCACCAACTCAGATACTGGAACTTCAGTGGGAACCAAAGCCATAGAGAGTGTAGGAGCACAATCGGGGAGCACTTCATTGCAACGGCTCTGTAGCTGGCTGAGGAAGAAATGTCCAGGCATTTGGAGTACCTTCTCAGTCTGGGCAGGAGAAGATTCCTTAGTGTCGGCAGTCAGGGGCTTCATCCACATGAACAAGGAAGTTAGTGCAAATGAAGCCAGACAATACATGATGTTCAGTCGGTCCCTGGGAAGCATTGAAGATCAAAGGGACCTTCGTGTGCACATACACTGGACCCTTAAGGTATCAGGACAGGTGGATAAAGTGGTTACAAAGACATATGGTAAACTTGCCTATATTAGCAGAGGCATAGACTTTAACAGTAGGAAGGTTAGGCTGGAACTGTATAAATGTCGGTTAGGACACAGCTAGGATATTGCATGCAGTTCTGGAATTACCATAATAGGAGGGATGTAATCGCATCAGAGAAGATGCAGAGGAGATTTTACCAGGATGCTCTCTGGGCTGGAGAGTTTTAGTTACGTAGAAAGGTTGATCAGACGGGTTGTTTTCCTTAGAGCAGAGGAGTTTGAGAGAGGATGTTAAAATTGTGAGGTGCATATACAGGAAAGGAAGATACAGTTTTCCTTGGTAGAGAGATCACATATTTTTGAGATATGATGTAGAAGGTTTAGAGGAGATGTGAGGAAAAATCTTTTCACCCAGAGCATGGTGGAAGTCTGGAACTCATTGCAAGTAAGGCTGGTAAGAGGCAAAAACCCTCAATATTTAATGAGTATATAAATGAGTACTTGCAATGCCAAGGCAAACAAGGCTATGGGCCAAATGCTGGAAAATGGTTGTTTTTCACCAATGCGAATGCGATGGGCCAAATGGCCTTGTTCTGCACCGTAGATGACTACAACTCTAGGAGTGACCGCAAGGAATGTGGAATGCTTTGGCCCTCCCTGCCCAGAAGCTTAAGCATTGCTGTGAATCATGTGATCATCAGGCTGTCTCCTTTGCCATGTTGGTCACTGCCATGGAAAGCCAGGTCCAGAACCCCTAGGATCTCCTGGAGAGACGCATACACCTAGACTTCATTGTCCCTCACCCCCTCATTGGTCCTTCAGGCTGAAGGCATAGTGACACTGGGGAAGGGAACCTTAACCCCAGTTCAGGTGGCCCATCCTCACAAGGAGATAGCTAGTTGGGAAAAAAACACATACAGATCCCTTGGCTGTTTTCACCATGGAAGTGAATGGGTCTCTACCTCTATTCTGCTTGTCCCTCTCCAACCTTTAGAATTCAAGCTGAGGAGGGTTAAATTGCCTCTGGCAAGAAGAACCCTGGCATGTCTGACCTATATACATATCTGATCTTGGGGGGGGGGGGCTGCTAAATCTTGAGCCCCAAGAGCAATTACATCAGAGCAGGCTCCCTCTGGACCAGCTATGGAACCAGGGAGTGCACTTCTACGTAGTGAGTGGAAGAGAAAGATGAAACATATTTAAGGCCACTTTGGTGGCACAGCTGAAGAGGCTATCTTGTTATTTGAATCCCGTACATGAATGTTGTTGACATTAATTTTCATGCATTTGCTTTTGACGCTCTCTGTCCACATACTCAACGCATTAGCACACCACGTGAGTGAGCAAAGAATTGGCAGACGGAGCATAATGTGGGAAAATGTGAACTTACCCACTTTGGCTGGAAGGAGAGTCTGCAGAACTCAGTGGTACAGAGGGATCTGGGTGTTCTGGTACAGAATTATAAAATGTTATTAAGAAAGTACAGCAAGTGATGAAGAAGGCAAATGGAATGTCAGTTTCATTACAAGGACATTTAAATATAAAAATAGGGATATTTTGTCACAGTTATGTTGAGTGTTGATGAGACCATTTCTAGAATATTGTGTACAGTTTCAGTCTACTTATTTAAAAAAGTTCTATAATTCTGTTGGAAGGCAGTTCTGAGAAAATTTACATTGATATCTGAAACAGAGGGGGTGATTATCTTACAGGAGTGCAGACATTGAGGGTTGACCTCCACACTGTGGAGCACCCATGAGACTTAGAGTATGGTCACTTACCAGAGGAAGGCTCCACAGGCAGGGAGGGAATGGGTGGCACCAGGCAGTGAAAATGAACTTGACAGGCTGTACAGAATTCCCCTGTGGCCATTACCCTACAAAGCAGGCCATTTTTGATTCTGTTGGATGGAATGGCCTCCCAGAGGAAAATGGCAACAGCCAAATTAATTACACCATAGCTGCCTCTGCTGAGTGAGACAGGAGAAATAAGTGTGGGAAGGCTATAGGAACAGGAAATACATCTTTACAGGGCATAGATAAATGTTTCTATGGCTGCATATGAGACTCCAGATGGCATGTTGCTTTGTGGGAACTGGGCTCAAGGATATCTCGAAGCAGCAACAGGACATCATGAAGACGGGGAATGAACAGCCAGTGGTTGTGGTACACAGTGGTACCAACAACATGGGTTAAAAAATGATGATGTCCATGAAATCAGAGTATAGGAAGCAAGCTAAAATTCATACCTCAATGTAGAGATCTCAGAATTACTACCATTGCCATGTGCCCATCAGAATAGAAATAGGATAAAATAGGATGAATACATGGCTGAACAAATGTGTAATGGGGAGGGTTTCAGATTCATGGAACACTGGTACTGGTTCTGAAAGAGGGGAAACCAATACAAACTGGATATTTACACCTGTTACACCTGGACAGGATGGGGACTGATGTCCTAGAGAGATGAAGATGGTTTAAACTAAAATGATAGGGAAATGGGAACCTGTGTAGTGAGACAAAAGAGAGGGAAACAAGGGCAAAAACAAAGGACAGTTTGGAAAATCAGAAATATAGTAGGCAGAGAATTCATGGACAAGAATCAAACAGGGGCACAATGTAAAATAAATACAAATAAAAACGTGAAAAAGACAAGCATATTAGCTTTGTGTCTTAATGCATGGAGCATTCACAGTAAAGTAGATGAATTAGTTGTGCATAGAACATAGAACATTACAGCGCAGTACAGGCCCTTCAGCCCTTAATGTTGCACCACCCTGTGAAACCAATCTGAAGCCCATCTAACCTAGACTATTCCATTCTCATCCAAATGCCTATCCAATGACCGTTTAAATGTCCGTAAAGTTGGCGAGTCTACAACTGTTGCAGGCAGAGTGTTCCACGCCCCTACTACTCTCTGAGTAAAGAAACTACCTCTGACATCTGTCCTAAATCTATCACCCCTCAATTTGAAGTTATGCCTCCTCATGCTATCCATCACCATCCGAGGAAAAAGGCTCTCACTGTCCATTCAATCCAACCCTCTGATTATCTTATATGTCTCAATTAAGTCTCCTCTCAACCTTCTTCTCTCTAATGAAAACAGCTGCAAGCCCTTCAACCTGTCCTCGTAAGACTTTCCCTCCATACCAGGCAACATCCTAGTAAATCTCCTCTGCAGCCTTTCCAAAGCTTCCACATCCTCCCTATAATGCAGTGAACAGAACCGTACGCAATACTCCAAGTATGGCTGCACCAAAGTTTTGTACAGCTGCACCATGACCTCATGGTTCTGAAACATGATCCCTCTACTAATAAAAGCTAACACACCATGTGCCTTCTTAACAACCGTATCAACCTGGGTGGCAACTTTGAGTGATCTATGTACATGGACAGATCTGTGTTCATGTACGCTACCAAGCATCTTACCATTAGCCCAGTACTCTGCATTCCTGTTACTCCTTCCAAAGTGAAACACCTCACACTTCTACACATTAAACTCATTTGCCACCTCTCAGCCCAGCTCTGCAGCTTATCTACAACATCCTTTGGCACTATCTACAACTGTACCGACGTTTGTGTCGTCCACAAATTTACTAACCCATCCTTCTATGCCCTCATCCAGGTCATTTATAAAAATAACAAATAACAGTGGACCCAAAACTGATCCTTGCATTACACCACCATTAACTGAACTCCAGGATGAACATTTCCCATCAACCACCACCTTCTGTCTTCTTTCAGCTAGCTAATTTATGATCCAAACTGCTAAATCACCCTCAATCCCATGCCTCTGTATTTTGTGCAGTAGCCTACCATGGGGAACCTTCTCAAACACCTCACTGAAATCCATATACACCACATCAACAGCTTTACCCTTATCCACCTGTTTGGTCACCATCTCAAAGAACTCAATGAGGTTGTGAGGCGCAACCTACCATGGGAACCCAGACTGTAGCTTTAGGGTGCAGGACCTGGAGTGTAGTGAGGTTAGGAATATGGCATCAATCTTAAAGGAGGGTGCCTGTAAACAGAAGAGTGGCTTGAAGTGTGTATACTTTAATGCCAGAAGTATACGAAATAAGGTAGGTGAACTCGCAGCGTGGGTTGGTACCTGGGACTTCGATGTTGTGGCTATTACGGAGACATGGCTAGATCAGGGACAGGATTGGCTGTTGCAGGTTCCAGGGTTTAAATGTTTTAGTAGGGTCAGAGGTGGGGGTAAAAGAGGGGGGGGTGTGGCTTTGCTTGTCAAAGATAGTATTACAGCGGTGGAAAGGAAGATGGATGAAGATTTGCCATCTGAGGTAGTTTGGGTTGAGGTTAGGAATAGGAGAGGTGAGGTCACCCTGTTAGGAGTCTTTTACAGGCCTCCTAATAGTCCTAGAATCGTTGAAGAAAGGATTGCGAAGATGATTCAGGAGAAGAGTGACAGTAATAGGGTGATTGTTATGGGAGACTTTAACTTTCCTGATATTGATTGGGAAAGCTATAGCTCAAGTTCGTTAGATGGGTCAGTGTTTGTGCAATGTGTGCAGGAGAGTTTCCTGACACAATATGTCGATAAGCCAACAAGAGGTGAGGCCATACTGGATTTGGTTCTGGGTAACGAACCAGGCCAGGTATTAGAACTAGAGGTAGGTGAGCACTTTGGGGACAGTGACCACAATTCGGTGATTTTTAGTCCAGTGATGGAGAGGGATAAGTGTGTACTACAGGGCAAGAGTTATAGCCGGGGGCAGGGAAATTATGACGCGTTGAGGCATGACTTAGGATGTGTGGATTGGAAAAGTAGATTCCAAGGCAAGAGCGTAATTGATATGTGGAACTTGTTCAAGGAGCAACTATTGAGTGTCCTTGATAAGTACGTACCTATCAGGCAGGGAGGAAAGGGTCGTGTGAGGGAGCCATGGTTTAGTAAGGAGTTGGAATCCCTTGTTAAATGGAAGAGGGCGGCCTTTGTAAAGATGAGGCGTGAAGGTTCAATAGGAGCGATTGAGAGTTATAAGGTAGCCCGGAAGGACCTGAAGAGAGAGCTAAGAGCAGCAAGGAGGGGACATGAAAGGTCCTTAGTTGGTAGGATTAGGGAAAACCCTAAGGCTTTCTATAGGTATGTTAGGAATAAAAGAATGACTAGGGAAGGAATAGGTCCAATCAAGGATAGTAATGGGAAGTTGCGTGTGGAGGCTGAAGAGATTGGGGAGGCGCTGAATGAATACTTTTCGTCAGTATTCACTCAGGAACAGGACATTGATGTCGATATGAATACTGAGGCACGAATAAGTAGAATGGATGGCTTTGAGATATGTAGAGAAGAGGTGTTGGAAATTCTGGCAAGGGTGAAAATAGATAAGTCCCCTGGGCCTGATGGCATTTATCCTAGGATTCTCTGGGAAGCAAGGGAGGAGATTGCAGAGCCATTGGCCTTGATTTTTGTGTCCTCTTTGTCGACAGGAGTAGTGCCAGAGGACTGGAGGCTAGCAAACGTGGTTCCCTTGTTCAAGAAGGGGAGTAGGGATAATCCTAGTAACTATAGGCCAGTGAGTCTCACTTCTGTTGTGGGCAAAGTCTTAGAGAGAATTGTAAGGGATAGGATTTATGCACATCTGGATAAGAATGATGTGATCAAGGATAGTCAGCATGGTTTTGTGAAGGGCAGGTCGTGCCTCACAAACCTTATTGAATTCTTTGAGAAGGTGACGAAGGAGGTAGATGAGGGGAAAGCGGTAGATGTGGTATATATGGATTTTAGTAAGGCGTTTGATAAGGTCCCCCATGGTAGGCTACTGCAGAAAATACAGAGATATGGCATTGAGGGTGAGTTGGAGGTTTGGATTAGGAATTGGCTCTCTGGAAGAAGACAGAGGGTAGTAGTTGATGGCAAAGGTTCATCTTGGAGTGCCGTCACTAGCGGTGTTCCGCAAGGATCTGTTTTGGGACCATTGCTGTTCGTCATTTTTATAAATGACCTGGAGGAAGGGTTAGAAGGTTGGGTGAGCAAGTTTGCGGATGATACGAAAGTCGGAGGAGTTGTAGACAGTGAGGAAGGATATGGCAGGTTACAGCGGGATATAGAGAAGCTGCAGAGCTGGGCAGAAAGGTGGCAAATGGAGTTCAATGTAGCTAAGTGTGAAGTGATTCACTTTGGTAAGAGTAATAAAAAGATGGATTACTGGGCTAATGGTAGACTACTTGGTAGTGTGGAAGAGCAGAGGGATCTTGGTGTCCATGTACACAGATCTCTGAAAGTTGCCACCCAGGTAAATAGTGCAGTGAAGAAGGCATATGGCGTACTGGCTTTTATTGGTAGAGGAATTGAGTTCCGGAGTCCTGAGGTCATGCTGCAGTTGTATAAGACTCTGGTGCGGCCGCATCTGGAATATTGTGTGCAGTTTTGGTCGCCATACTATAGGAAGGATGTGGAGGCACTGGAACGGGTGCAGAGGAAGTTTACCAGGATGTTGCCTGGTGTGGTAGGAAGATCCTATGAGGAAAGGCTGAGGCACTTGGGGTTGTTTTCTTTGGAGAAAAGAAGGTTTAGGGGTGATTTGATAGAGGTGTACAAGATAATTAGGGGGTTAGATAGGGTTGACAGTGAGAACCTTTTTCCACGTATGGAGTCAGCTATTACAAGGGGGCATAGCTTTAAATTAAGGGGGGGTAGATATAGGACTGATGTTAGGGGTAGGTTCTTCCCTCAGCGAGTCGTAAGTTCATGGAATGCCCTGCCAGTAGCAGTAGTGGACTCTCCCTCTTTATGGGTATTTAAGCGGGCATTGGATAGGTATATGGAGGATAGTGGGTTAGTGTAGGTTAGGTGGGCTTTGATCGGCGCAACATCGAGGGCCGAAGGGCCTGTACTGCGCTGTATTCTTCTATGTTCTATGTTCTATGTTCTATTCATGAAACCATGTTAACTATCCCTAATCAACTTATTCCTATGAGATGATGATAAATCCTATCACTTATAACCTTTTCCAACACTTTACCCACAACCAATGTAAGGCTCACTGGTCTATAATTACCAGGGTTGTCCATACTCCCCTTCTTGAACAAGGGGACAATATTTGTTATCCTCCAGTCTTCTGGAACTATTCCTGTAGACAGTGGCAACATAAAGATCAAAGCCAAAGGCTTGGCAATCTCCTCCCTGGCTTCTCAGAGACCCTAGGATAAATCCCATCCAGCCCAGGGGATTTATCTATTTTCACACTTTCCAGAGTTTCTAACACCTCCTCCTTGTGAACCTCAATCCCACCTAGTCTAGTGCAAGTATATATAAAACATTACACATGATACAATTGAAATTACAAAGACACGGCTCAAAGTTTGGGAGAAGATTTGTAGCTCGGGTGCTCGTTGTTGTGGTTCTGTTCGCCGAGCTGGGAATTTGTCTTGCAAACGTTTCGTCCCCTGTCTAGGTGACATCCTCAGTGCTTGGGAGCCTCTTGTGAAGCGCTTCTGTGCTGTTTCCTCCGGCATTTATAGTGGCCTGTCTCTGCCGCTTCCGGTTGTCAGTTCGAGCTGTCCGCTGCAGTGGCCGGTATATTGGGACCAGGTCGATGTGTTTGTTGATAGAGTCTGTGGATGAGTGCCATGCCTCTAGGAATTCCCTGGCTGTTCTCTGTTTGGCTTGCCCTATAATGGTAGTGTTGTCCCAGTCGAATTCATGTTGCTTGTCGTCTATGTATGTGTATATGACTACTAGGGATAGCTGGTCGTGTCGTTTCGTGGCTAGTTGGTGTTCATGTATACAGATCGTTAACTGTCTTCCTGTTTGTCCGATGTAGTGTTAAACACTACTATTATAGGGCAAGCCAAACAGAGAACAGCCAGGGAATTCCTAAAGGCATGGCACTCATCCACAGACTCTATCAACAAACACATCGACCTGGTCCCAATATACCGGCCACTGCAGCGGACAGCTCGAACTGACAACCGGAAGCGGCAGAGACAGGCCACTATAAATGCCGGAGGAAACAGCACAGAAGCGCTTCACAGGAGGCTCCCAAGCACTGAGGATGTCACCTAGACAGGGGACGAAACGTTTGCAAGACAAATTCCCAGCTCGGCGAACAGAACCACAACAAGACATGGCTGTAGGGTGATTAGATATTAAATAGAATAGTACAACACAGGAACAGGCCCTTAAGCCCACCATGTCTGTGCAGACCATGATGCCATTCTAAACTAGTCCTAGCTGCCTGCACATAGTCCATATTTTTCTATTTCCTGCCTGTTCATGTGTCCATCTGAATTCCTCTTAAACAGTGCTATGGTATCTGCTTCTTTCACCTCCCCTGGAAGAGCGTTCCAGGCATCTACCACCGTCTGTAGAAGACTTGCCTTATACATCTCCTTTAAACTTTATCCCTCTCATTTTAAACCTATGCCCCCAGTATTTGACATTTCCACTCTGGGAAGAAGACTCCAACCAACAAGCCTTACCATGCATCCCTCAGCCTCTGACACTCTAACAAAAACAACCTAATTTTGTTCAACCAAAGATGGGAACTGAATATCCAAGGGTATTCAATATTTAGGAAGCACAAGCAAAAAGAAAAGGAAAGTGAGGTAGCCTTGCTGGTTAAAGACATTAAGTAGAAAATTAGTGGCCCAAACAATAAAGGTACATTAATACATAGAAAATAGGTGCAGGAATAGGCCAATCAGCCCTTCAAGTCTGCACCAATATTCAATATGATCATGTAATTTCAGCATCCCATTCTCACTTTCTCTCCATACCCCTTGATCCTTTTAGCCACGAGGGTCACATCCAGCTCTTTCTTGATTATATATCTAATGAACTGGCCCCAGCAGCTTCCTGTGAGAGCGAATTCCACAGGTTCACAACTCTGAGTGAAGAAATCCTTTCACCTCAGTCCTGAATGGTTTACCCCTTCATCTTAGACTGTGACCCATTGTTCTGGACTTCCCCAACATTAGGAATATTCTTCCCACATCTAGCCTGTCCAGACCCATCAGGACTTTCTGTGAGATCCCTCTCATTCTTCTAAATTCCAGTGAGTACAAGTCAGTCTTTCCTCTTGCCATCCCGGGAATCATTCTGGTGAATCTTCACTGGACTCCTTCAATAACAAGAATATCCTTCCTTAGATGAGGAGACCAAAACTGCACACAATACTCAAGGTGTGGCCTCACTAAGGCCCTGTATAATTGCAGCAAGACATCCTTACTCCAATTCTCAAATCCTCTTGCTATGAAGGAGAGCATGCCATTACTTTCCTCACCACCTGCTGCACCTATATGCCAACCTTCAGCCATTTTCCACAATGACACCCTGGTCTCATCACCTCACCTTTTCCTAAACTACCACCTATCAGATAATAATCTGCCTTCCTGTTTTTGCAATCAATGCTAATAACCTCACATTTCTCTACATTATATGGCATTTGCCAAGTATTTGCCCATTCAGCCAAGTCACCCTACAGCCTCTAAGCATTATCCCCACAGCACACACTGCCACCCAGCTTAGTGTCATCTACAAATTTGGAGATACTGCATTCAACTCCTTCATCCAAATCCTTAATGTATATTGTGAATAGCTGTGGTCCCAGCACTGAACTCTGCAGCACCTCACTCGCCACTGCCGCACTTATTCTAACTCCCTTTTTACTGTCAGTCAACCAGTTCTGTATCCATGTCAATACATTACCATAACCTTTTGATTTTCCTTACTAATCTCTTGTGTGGATTTGTCAAAAGCCTTTTGAAAGTCCAGATACACAACATCTACTGATTCACCCTTGTCGATTCGACTGGTCACATCCTCAAAACATTCCAGAAAATTTGTCAAGTATGACTTCCCTTTAGTGAATCCATGTTGACCAGGACAGATTCTGTCACCACTGTCCAAATGCTGAGTTATTATATCCTTAATAATTGATTCCAGCATTTTCCCCACCACCAATGTCAGGCTAACTAGCCTATAATTCCCCATTTTCTCTGTCTCTCCTGTTTTAAAGAGTGCAGTAACATTGTCTACCCTCCAGTCCACTGGAATTCTTCCGGAATGTACAGAATGCTGGAAAATGATCACCAATGCAATCACTATTCCTAGTTCCACTTCATTAAGTACTCTGAGATAATTCTGGCATTATTGGGTTTTAAACCCATCAATCTCCCAATACCATTTCTGTACTAATTAGGATTTCCTTCAGTTCCTCCTTCAAACTTGACCCTCTGTCCCTTAGCATTTTCTGAAGGTTATTTATGTCCTCCTTAGTGAAGACAGATCCAAAATATTTGTTCAACTGGTCTGCCATCTCTTTGTTGTCCATTATGAATTCACATGAATCTATCTGCAAGGGACCTACATTTGTCCTCACAACTTTTTTTTTCTCTTCACATAACTATAAAGGTTTTTGCTGTCAGTTTTTTTGCTTCCTGCAAGCTTCCTTTAATATTCTATTTTCCACTTCCAAATCCTTTGTCCTCCTGTGCTGAATTTTAAATTTCTCCCAGTCCTCAGGTTTGCTGCTTTTTCTGGCCAATATATATGCCTCTTCTTTGGCTTTAATACTATCCCTAATTTCCCTTGTTAGCCACTTCCATGTTTTACTCTTACGCCAGATAGGAATGTACAATTCTTGAAGTTCATTCCTGTCTTCTCTCATTGTCTGGCATTGCCTATCCACCACCACTTCAGTATCCTTGGCCAGCTTATCCTAGCCAATGCATGCTTCATACCATCAATGTTAGCTTTCTTTAAATTCAGGACCCTAGTTTCAGATTGAATTGTGTCACTTTCCATCTTCATAGAATCACCACAGTGTGGAAACAGGCCATTCGGCCCAACAGATCCACACTGACTATATTACAGAAGCGAAGTGCTGGATGTCTTAAAATGCATAAAGTTGGATAAATCCTGAGGACCTAATCAGGTGTACCCCAGAACTCTGTGGAAGCTAGGGAAGTGTTTGTCGGGCCCTTGCTGAGATATTGTATCACTGATAGTCACAGGTGAGGTGCTGGAAGACTGGAAGTTGGCTAACGTGTAGTTGCCACAATTTAAGAAAGGTGGTAAGGAAAAGCCAGAGAACTATAGAGGGATATTGATGGTGGGCAAGTTGTTGGAGGTAATCCTGAGGGACAAGATTTTACATCTATTTGGAAAAATAAGGACTGATTAGAGATAGTCAACATGGCTTTGTGTGTGGGAAATCATGGCTTACTAATTTGATTACATTTTTTGAAGTAACGAAGAGGGTTAATGAGGGAAGAGGTGTGGACGTGAGCTATATAAACTTCAGTAAGGCATTCAACAAGGTTCCTCATGGTAAACTGGTTAGCGAGGTTAGATCACACGGAATACAGGGAGAACTAGCCATTTGGATACAGAACTGGCTCTAAGGTAAAAGACAGAGGGTGGTGGTGGAATGGTGCTTTTCAGACTGGAGGCCTGTGACCAATGGTATGCCACAAGGATCGGTGCTGGGTCCACTATCTTTCGTAATTTATATAAATGATTTGGATGTGAACATAGGAGGTATATTTGGTAAGTTTGCAAATGATACCAAAATTGGAGGCGTAGTGGATACCGAAGAAGGCTACCTCAGAGTACAAAGGGATCTTGATTCAATGGGCCAATGGGGCCAAGGAGTGGCAGATGGAGTTTAATAGCAGAGAGATACATGTGAGATGCAGCATTTTGGAAAGGCAAATCAGGGCAGGACTCATACACTTAATGGTAAGGTCCTAGGTAGTGTTTCTGAAAAAAAAAGAGACCTTGGCTTGCAGGTTCATAGTTCCTGGAAACTGGAGTCTCAGGTAGATAGGATAGTGAGAAGGTGTTTGATATGCTTTCCTTTACTGGTCAGAGCATTGTGTATAGGAGTTGTGAGGTCATGTTGCAGCTGTACAGGACATTGGTGAGGTTAGAATATTGCAAGCAATTCTGGTGAAATTTGAAAGGGTTCAGAAAAGATTTACAAGGATGTTGCTGGGGTTGGCGGGCTTGAGCTGTAGGGAGACGCTGAATAGGCTGGGGCTGTTTTCCCTGGAGTATTGGAGGCTGAGAGGTGACCTTATAGAGACTTATAAAATCAAGAGGGGCACGGATAGGTTAAGTTGACAAGGTGGAAATCAACTAGGTGGAAGTGAGGTCTGCAGATGCTGGAGATCAGAGTTGAGAGTGTGTTGCTGGAAAAGCACAGTAGATAAGGCAGCAACCAAGGAGCAGGAGAATGGACGTTTTGGCCCGCAGCCCTTAATAGAGTCATGGAGATGTACAGCATGGAAACAGACGCTTTGGTCCAACCTGTCCATGCCAACCAGATATCCCAACCCAATCTAGTCCCACCTCCAGCACCCAGCCCATATCCCTCCAAACCCTTCCTAGTCATATACCCATCCAAATGCCTCTTAAATGTTTCAATTGTACCAGCCTCCACCACATCCTCTGGCAGCTCATTCCATATACGTACCACCCTCTGCATGAAAAGGTTGCCCCTTAGGTTTCTATTATATCTTTCCCCTCTCACCCTAAACCTATGCCCTCTAGTTCTAGACTCCCCCACCCCAGGGAAAAGGCTTTGTCTATTTATCCTATCCATGCCCCTCATAATTTTCTAAACCTCAATAAGGTCACCCCTCAGTCTCCGACGCTCCAGGGAAAACAGCCCAAGCCTGTTCAATCTCTCCCTATAGCTTAAACCCTCCAACCCTGGCAACATCCTTGTAATTCTTTTCTGAACCCTTTCAAGTTCACAACACCTTTCTGATAGGAAGGAGACCAGAATTGCATGCAATATTCCAACAGTGGCCTAACCAATGTCCTGTACAGCCGCAACATGACCTCCCAACTCCTGTACTCAATACTCTGACCAATAAAGGAAAGCATACCAAACACCTTCTTCACTAACTTTGCAACTCCACTTTCAAGGAGCTATGAACCTGCACTCCAAGGTCTCTTGTTCAGCAACACTCCCTAGGACTTTACCATTAAGTGTATAAGTCCTGCTAAGATTTGCTTTCCCAAAATGCAGCACCTCTCATTTATCTGAATTAAACTCCATCTGCCACGTCTCAGCCCATTGGCCCATCTGGTCCAGATCCTGTTGTAATCTGAGGTAACCAGATTACTGTCCACTACACCTCTTATGCTCACATCCAAATCATTTATGTAAATGACAAAAAGTAGAGGGGCCAGCATCGATCCTTTTGCACTCCACTGGTCACAGGTCTCCAGTCTGAAAAACAACCCTCTACCACCACCCTCTATCTTCTACATTTGAGCTAGTTCTGTATCCAAATGGCTAGTTCTCCCTGTATTCCATGAGATCTAACCTTGCTAACTGTCTCCCATGGGGAACCTTGTCAAACACCTTACTGGGGTCCATACAGATCACATCTACTGTTCTGCCCTCATCAATCTTCTTTGTCATTCATCAGGAATGAGGGCGTCCTGTTTGTGGATTTTCGGACGGAGGCAGAAGCAAGCCGTGTAGGGTTTGAGGACTATCACTTTGGCGGCAAAAAACTCACCAGATGAAATGAGGACAGTGACTGCAGTTGATACAATGGCCTGATGTGCCACGATGGGGTTATGGTGCAGGGGAAAGTAGGAGGAGGTATCAGAGCTGGCACTCAGATGAGTGGGCAATAAATGTTGATCCAGCCAGTAACACCCATATACTATACGACATTTCTTAAAATTTCAAATATATACTTTATTCATAAAAGGTACATACATAGTCACAAACGCAGTTCGGTGCTGTACAATAAAATATAAAAAAAACAAGATATTTGGTCGACATGGACGAGTTGAACCGAAGGGTCTGTTTCCATGCTGGACATCTCTATGACTCTATCCAAACCAAAAGCATCTCTTATTTGAACAAGAATAAGAAAACATTCTAAATTCCTCGCCCAAACGAAAGACCAAGAGCTATAATCCACTCAGAACAGATGACAGCGAAATACATACACCTCCCTAGAGTCGAAATGCCACTTGTTTCATCGTAATCAGCCAATCTAAGACTGGAATGCACTACAACCCACCCCCGCCTCCGCCTCCAAGCTGGGCCTTAACCACCCGGAGCTGAGAAGTACGTTGGCCAACTGCTCTCAATCTCCGGAATCCTGATGAATCGACCGCCAACGGTACAACAACCCATTCCTTATTGGACGGTCAGACGGCCAATCAGATTCCGACCCATTCACGGCACGACACCATAATGCGTATGTTCATTGGCGGATTAATGCGTGTCTGCTGATTGGTGGATGGGGGGGGCACTGCGATTGGTTGACAGTAGTTTGGTCTGCCATTGGCTGATTGGTGCCGATCCAGTGATTGGCGGATGTGTGCGAACTTGGGGGCGGGGCTTCGAGCATAGCAAGATGGCGACTGCAGAGCCGGCGGCAGTAGTGGAACCGGTGAGATCGGGTGGAGAGAGCGGAGTAATGGCGTTAGGTTGTCTGTTTGCGTGAGCTGAGGTGGGCCGGTACCAGTTAGATTGGCTAGGATGGGAAGGTGGGGTTTAGAGCGGAGACTTGACCCTGGTAATGGGTGCAGCGGCTAGGCGGGAATGGAGTGTGGAGTAGCCGGGCCCTGGAGTGGAGGGCCCCGACTCGCAGTGTATTGTAAGAATACAGTCTAGGGAGGGATAAAGACTGTTGAATTGGAGGGTGGAGGGCACTCTGATCGTAAGTTATAGGGTCGCTGGGTGGGTGCTACTGTTCCAGAACTGCCCGTGGGCCTTTAGCTGGAGGGAGATGGTTCTGATAACTGTGCTAGTGGTATTGGGCAAAGGATTGGGCTGATGGACAGGATGACCAAAGGAATTCAGTGATAATCGAAAATGGATCTTCTGTGGTTATCACAATATAGCAAATATTAAATAACTTTACTTCAGTCGCTGTAAAGGTAACAGTGGAAGTTGATTTAATTAAAATATGAATTCATTTATGAAAGAGGCCACCATAAATTCCATATAAATACATTAACTTCATGCAAGTTAAGATGGGAAGAGGTAACAGATTTTTAGATCAATTTACCTAATATTTATATTTATCAGAAATGGAGCAAGTCTAATGAATATAGACTTGCCCTATTCCCTAGACTCTTCACTCGTATAATTAAGCAAAAATTGAAAAAAATCAAAATGAAAGGTATTGCTCAAGCTCATTGAATTCTTTGAGTACATCAGAGTAGAGGAGTTAAGTAGAAAAAAGTAGATATATTTATTTCAAATTCAGAATATCCCAAAGCATGGCTGCTTAATAACTACTTGGAAGCATAGGAAATGTGGTAGCTAATTTGCATAAGCAATCAAGTCAGTTAATCAAATAAATGTTGTAATGGCCTCAAAGGTGTCATGGAGTCTCTTGCATTTGCCTCAATACTGATGTGGTGTTTTAACATCTCATCCATGAGGTTATAGTATCCTTCAGTAATATGCTAGAGTGTTTACCTAGATTTTTGTGGATAACCTTCTGGAGTGAGATTTGAGCAGTCTTTTTACTTTGAGGCAAGAGTGCTACCTATTGAGTTGCACTGATGTACTGTGTAATGTAGTGAGTCTATCAAAAGACCAGTGATAAGTAATTGCAGAGCTAACTCTATTTAGGTCACAAAGCATATGGAGTCAGAGCCAAGTACAGAGAAGCAGAAACCAATGTATGTTTAAGGTGAGTTATGCAGACTGGGGAGTAATTTTTTTTACCAGAACTCATGCTGAAACTATCCATCATTTTAAAATTTTTGGAATTTAGCAATTCAGGGGCTGGTATTGGGGTAGATTGAACTGAGTCAGACAGGTTGGCTGAGTTTATAGATTTTAAATGTACGCTATATGAGCATTGCTAGGTAATTGGTCTGCACCTGTGGAATGTAACAGGCTAAAGGCTGTTGGACAAATTCCCTCTGGGTAGGTGCATGGATTTGTATATCCAATTGTTGCCAGGCCAACTAAAGAAAAAGTTAATGCTACAAGGATGAGGAAATACTCATGATATATCAAAGCTGACCCAGAGAGAGAATAAAGCTTGTCCATCAGTTTATAGGATGACTCTAATGTGTTTCTTCACAGTGCATGACAAAAAATTACTTTTGGGTTTTATGAACTTGCATAACCAAATGTGGGCCTTCATGCCAAGGAGAAAGATTTGTTCGTGGAGTCTTCTGTTGTAAGGAAGAAATACAGTAGAGCTGGTACCTGTGAGTGAGAATTCTGTAGCAAGAATTTATAGTTGTCTGACGGTAATTCTAATTTCAACAACCAATGCTACATAACCTGGGCAACAGTTATTTAACGAGATCCGAATGAAGGATGTTGACTCTCCTGGGTTCAGGTGCATTGCGCAAGAGTTCTTGCATCAAATATTTCAGAATGAAAAATGCATCTAGAATGTTTCAGCAGCTGGTGCCTTCCCTCTTGACTGAAATGATTCTGTTCAGGGCTGAGTTGAGGACAGAGATCTTGTTATGAGTTAGGTAGCATGTGAAATAATTTGCTGCAAAAAGTGACCGTTATCAGATATAGAATGTCTGTGGGCCAGAGTTTACATTTTGGTCACTTGACTAGAGCGAAAAAATTATGGATTGGCAAGGATTAGGCTATTTGCCTATTCACACCAATTTGTCACTTGTCAAAGGAATAAACACTAATAAATTGAAGTTCAGGTTGTCTGAGCAGTCACAGCAGACAACACCCAATATTTTTGTCTTAGGTGCTTTTAAATCCTCACAGTCCACACTGCTGCAATCGTGAAATTCTAAATTGAAGGAATAGTCTTGGACAGGAACTCCCTGTGATATCTATTGTAAGCTGCTGTCATAAGGAGTGATGCTTTGTACAACATACATACAGAAGCAGAACACTTAATTTCTTGAGGCTGTTCTATCATTCTGTGTAATCGTGGCTGATCGGCATCTTAACTCTACTCTAACAATCTTCTCTTTCCCTTAAAGGAAATGTCAATCTGTTTTGAAACTTTCATTCTTTCCCTATCCCCTCTGCTGAACCCATCAGAGCCTTTAGACACCTTAATTAGATCACCCCTTAATCATAACACTAAATGGGGCAAAGGTATTCCCTGTGCTGTGCAATTGCATAGTAACCTGAAAATTCCTGTGCTCAATCAGTCACTGTTCCGATACTCAGCACACAGTGTTGATGGTACAAAATAATTTAAAGAGCTTGTGTGTTTAAGCAAATCAATCATGCAATCCAAAAATATTGAGACAAGTCTAGTCATTCCTGATGATCTTATTTTGAAATGTGTAGTCTCCTGCTCCTCGGATGCTGCCTTACTGGGGTGCGAGAAAAGCACAGCCACCTTTTGACTCTAATCTCCAGCATACGCAATCCTCACTTTCTCGGAGTCGATTATGATATCACTGCGAAGCCTCTTTCAAGAATGCCATCTTGAAGTTTTCCTCCTCCCTCCACAAGGAGGAGAGCCTCTCTCACTGCACGCCATCTCTTTCCCCCCCCCCCCCGCCCGCCCAGTTGTCTCCTCTGCCTACCCTTAGCTCCACCCATCTCCCATTTATCAGTCTCCTTGGGGTTCCCCCATATTCCTGGTGAAAGATGTGCTTGAAACGTCGACTCTCCAGCTCCTCGGATGCCTTTCCAGTGCCACACTTCTTATTCTCATGAAATTAGCTTATTTTAATCCTGCTATCAACTTGATAAATGTTCACTCCCTTCAAACTGTCTTCTCTTTAAAATGCAGTGTCTGAAGCTGCATTATGATGTAGATGGGGTGTAACTTAACTACAGCAATACTTTCAAATAAAATCAAAATGTTCTGTTTCGCTCTCCATGGATACTGCCGGACCTGTTGAGATTCTCCAGCACTTTGTTTTAATAGCCAAATTTCCAGATGTTTATATTTCAGCTCCCTCAGGACAAATGCCAACATGCCATTTGCCTCTTTCACTTTCTTTTGTACCTGTTCAGAGGCTCTTTTCTCTTTGAGCCTGCATCAACTAAAAATACTTCTATAGTAGCCCTAAATTGTCGCTCCTCCAGTTCCCAGCTTCTCCGCATTGGCAAAGCTTTCTTCAACTAAGGTTGAAGACTTTGTATTTTCACAACTTAATGAACTCCACACACTAGTTAATCTATCACTGTCCCTTTGCAGTTTTCAACTATCTACTTAACATAATGCTAGGAGAAAGTGAGGACTGCAGATGCTGGAGATCAGAGTCAAAAATTGTGGTGCTGGAAAAGCACAGCTAGTCAGGCAGCATCTGAGGAGCAGGAGAGTTGACATTTCGAGCATAAGCTGTTCATTGGTTTACGCTTAATGTTGACTCCTGCTCCTGGGATGCTGCCTGACCAGCTGCACAGAAAATTAATCTGGTGCCCTTTGCCAGCATTTGGTTCACATTCCTCAACCCTTCGTATTCAACTATCCATCCAGATCCCAGTGTCTGCGTGGGTTTCCTCCGGGTACTCCGGTTTCCTCCCACAGGTCCAAAGATGTGCAGATCAGGTGAATTGGCCATGCTAAATTGCCCATAGTATTTGGTGCATTAGCCAGAGGGAAATGGGACTGGGTGGGTTAATCTTCGGTGGGTCGGTGTGGACTTGTTGGGCCGAAGGGCCTGTTTCCACACTGTAGGGAATCTAATCTAAATGTTGTAATTGTACTAGTCTCTGCCACTTCCTCTGGCAGCCCATTCTTTACATACACCACCTCTGTTTTTCAAAACAATTGCCCCTTAAGTCTCTTTTAAATCTTTCCCCTCTACCTTAAACCTATGCCCTCTAGTTTTGAACTTGCCAACCCTGAAGAAAAGACCTTTGCCAATCATCCTATGCTTGCCCCTCATGATTTTATAAACCTTTTATAAGGTCATCCATCAGTCTGTAATGTTCCAGGGAAAATAGCCCCAGTCTATTCAGCCTCTCCATATGGCTCAAACCCTCCAATCCTGGCAACATCCTTGTAAAATCTTTTCTGAACCCTTTCAAATTTCACAACATCTTTGCTACAGCAGGGAGACCAGAACTGAATGCAATATTTCAATAGTGGCCAAACCAATGTCAGGTACAGCCGCAACATGTCATCCCAACCCCTATACTCAATGTACTGGCCAATAAAGGCAAGCGTATCAAACACCTTCACTACCCTGTCTACCTGTGACTCCATCCTCAGGGAACTATGAGCCTCCACTCCAAGGTCTCTTTGTTCAACAACACACCTCAGGACTGTACCATTAAGTGTATAAGTCCTGCCCTGATCTGCCTTATCAAAATGCAACAGCTCACATTTATCTAAATTAAAGTTCATCTACCACTCCTTGGCCCATGAGATCAAGGTTGTGTTGATAACCTTCACTCTCCACGATAGCATCAATTTTGGTGTCGTCTGCAAAATTACTAACCATATCTCCTGTATTCACATCCAAATCATTTATATAAGTGACAAGAAGCAGTGGACCCAGCACTGATCCTTGTGGCACACTGCTGGTCACAGGCTCCGGTCTGTAAAACAGCCCTCCTCCACCACCTTCGGTCTCCTGCCTTCAAGCCAGTTTTGTATTCAAATGGCTAGCACTCCCTGTATTCCATGTGATCTAACCTTGCTATCCAGTCTACTATGAGGTACCTTGTTGTCTATGGACTTCAGCAAGATATTCAATGTCCGCTGCTCTGCTTCGTCAATCTTCTTTGTCACTTCTTCAAAAAACTCGATCAAGTTAGTGAGGCATGATTTCCCACGCACAGTCATGTTGACTACTCTTAATCAGTCCTTGCCTTTTCAAATGCATGTAAATCGTGCCCCTCAGAATTCCCTCCAACAGTCCACCCACCAGTGATGTCAGGGTCACCAGTCTGTCATTCCCTGACTTTTCCTTAACACCTTAAATAGTGGAGGAGAAGGTGAGGACTGCAGATGCTGGAGATCAGTGCTGAAAATGTGTTGCTGGAAAAGCGCAGCAGGTCAGGAGTCTGAGACGGTTCAGGTGAATGAGGTCGGGGTGGAAAGTGTTGGTAAAGTGGATGAACTGCGCAGCTACACTGGCACCACCCCCCACCTTTTCCTCCGCTACATCGATGACTATCGGCGCTGCCTCATGCTCCCACAAGGAGGTTGAACAGTTCATCCACTTTACCAACACTTGCAGAACGTTTCAGAGAACACCTCTGGGACACCTGGACCAATCACCCCATAGCCCAACGCTTCAACTCCCCCTCCCACTCTACCAAGGACATGCAGGTCCTTGGACTCCTCCATCGCCAGACCATGGCAACACGACGGTTGGAGGAAGAGCGCCTCATCTTCCGCCTGAGAACCCTCCAACCACAAGGGATGAACTCAGATTTCTCCAGTTTCTTCATTTCCTCCCCCCCGCCTTGTCTCAGTCAAATCCCTCGAACTCAACACCGCCTTCCTAACCTGCAATCTTCTACCTGACCTCTCTGCCCCCACCCCACTCCGGCCTATCACCCTCACCTTGACCTCCCTCCACCTATCGCATTCCCAACGCCCCTCCCTACCTTTTATCTTAGCCTGCTGGACACACTTTCCTCATTCCTGAAGAAGGGCTGATGCCCGAAATGTCGATTATCCTGTCCCTTGGATGCTGCCTGACCTGCTGCGCTTTTCCAGCAACACATTTTCACCTTAAATAGTGGCACTACATTTCTGTTTTCTAGTCTTCCAGCACCTCAGTTGTTGCTATTGATATAAACACCTGAGCAAGGGACACAGCAATCAGTTCCCTAGCTTCCTACAAAGTGAATATGTTATTGGTTTAGACATTATGAAGTCAGAAGAGTATAAGGTCACTTAAAGACAGACAGAGTGCTTTTCTGGGTTGAGAGATTGTGACAGTCCATGCCTGTGACTAGCTGAGAATTGATAATATGTAACCATTGGCTTGGGTTGTGTTTTGTTGTTAAGGCAATTGGACTTTAATTTAACTAATTAATTTAAATTAATGCTCAGGATACCAAAACACAAATTGAATTTGATTGGCACAATATTGTCAATACAATGAGTACGAGTCTTGGGGAAATTTTAAAAAAAAGGTATTTAGAGCTAATTACCCATTGAACATGAGAGCACATGTCATCTGAAAGGGGTCTCAATGCTGTCAAAGAAATCTCAGAAGGCTCCATCTCTTAAAGGTACCAAGGAATTTCATATAAAGACACTCTCAGTTTAAAAAAATCATAGAGTTTGGCCCAGGGAGAAGACAACAGATTCAAAGGACAGAAGGAAACAGCAGATTCGGAAGGAAGGCAGCACGCAATAAACTGTATGGGCTTTGAGATTAAATGTAACATTTAATAATTGTTCTAGGAACATCATTTTTATAGAGTTATGGTCAGATAGTGATTAGTTAAGGAAAAGAGGCTTGGATTTGTTAATAGTTTTTGTTTAGTGTTCACTGTTAGAGTTAGGAAATTTTTTCTTTAAATAGTGGAAATCATCAGGAGTTTTCTTTCACTCTCTCACTTTTAACAGATTTGAGGTGAGCTTTTCTGGGGTGTTAATTTTAATTAGGTTCATCTGTGTCATAACAATTGGCTGAACTACCTTTGAATAGTGTCATGGGTTTTTCTTTGCATTGACTTAAACAGGCAGGTAAAATTTCAGTTTAATGTCATCTGAAATTTATTTGAGACTAAAGCTAACTTTCATTCATCCTCAGTATTTTGTTTGCGACAGTAAAAGGTACAATCTCGTACACGTAGCCTTGAGTATTGCTTAAAAATAACATACTTCATTGGTGTTTCATCTTGTACTCGTCAGGGCAATTCATAAGAATACCAATGTAAAGGGAATTAAATTTTGATCAATATGAACAGAGTACTGGTTGCTTGACAAGTTGTCTTTGGAGACTTGGAGAATGCATGCATTATTGATGACTCGCAGTTAACTTCAGTTTAAAGGTAAATGAAGCAGGTGGACTGTGTTCAAGGCATTACTCTTTCTGCCAAAGTCCAGATTTTTCCACATTATACTTAAATTAATGTACTTAACCCCACTCGCTCAACCTGTCTACATCTATCTGCACCTTGCTGGTGTCATCTTCACAACATACTTCCTGACCTACCTTTGTGTGATTTGTAAGTTCAACTGCTTTGCCTTTGCTCCCCTCATTTTTTTAAAATTAAACCTATTTTTCTCATCACTGTTCAGAGGTGTAATTACACATTTCTGGAGCAGGTGGGACTTAAACCTGGGCATTCCGATCTAGGGCAGGAACATGACTACTGTGCCACAAGATAGCCCCTCCTGCTCCCCTCATTTAAGTCGTAGGTGTAACTTGTGTAAAGCTGAGGCCCCTTCACAGACCATTGCAAGATTTCAGCGCCATAGCAATGTAGTTGACTCTTAACAATTAGGAAGGGGCAATATATGCTGTCCCAGCCAGTGGTGCCTGCATCCTGTGAATGAATTTAAAAAACATGAGCTCTTTTATTACGCCATAATTTTTCACATGGCATCTTGTCAAATTTCCATCTGGAAATCCAAGTCTGCAGGCTCCCTGTTATCCACAGTGCAAGTTACTTCCTCGACAACCTCTAATAAATTGGTTAAATATCATTTCCCTTTCAGTAAACCACATGCTGACTCTTCAAAATTACATTGAAGGTTTTTTGAATTGCTCGGTTCTAACTTCCTTAATGATTGTATACTTTCTCCATGGCAAAAATCAAACTAACCAGCCTGGAGCTTCCTGTGTTCAGCACCCTCACCATTCATGAATAGAGAGGTTATTTTTGCTATATTGCAGTTTGATGGAACCTTCCCAGAATCTAGTGAACTTTGGAAAAGTATTTCCAACGTTAGCATCCTCTCTTAAAATCCAGAGATGAAAGTCACTTATCTTTTGGAGAAAGCTTGTTCATGGAGGCGACAGCATCGGGGTCTAGAGCCTGCCAGTGGCTGGGGCCCAAAGCAAGACTTTGGCTCTGGTGAACTCATGGGTGACTGGTTAGCAAGGTTAGGTCACATGGAATACAGGGTGAACTAGCCATTTTGATACAGAACTGGCTCAAGGGTAGAAGACAGACAGTGGTGGTGGAGGGTTGTTTTTCAGACTGCAGGCCTGTGAGCAATGATGTGCCACAAGGATCGGTGCTGGGTCCACTGCTTTTTGTCATTTCTATAAATGATTTGGATGTGAACATAGGAGGTATAGTTAGTAAGTTTGCAGATGACACCAAAATTGGAGGTGTAGGGGACAGCAAAGAAGGTTACCTCGGAGTACAACGGGATCTTGATCAGATGATCCAAATGGTTGAGGAATGGCAGATGGGAGTTTTTTTAGATAAATGTGAGGTGCTGCATTTAGAAAAGCAAATCTTAGCAGGATTGAGACTCTTAATGGTAAGGTCCTGGGGAATGTTGCTGAACAAAGAGACCTTGGAGTGCAGGTTCATAGTTCCTTGAAAGTAGAATCACAGGTAGACAGGATAGTGAAGACAGCATTTGGTATGCTTTCCTTTATTGGTTCGAGCATTGGGTATAGGAATTGGGAGGTCATGTTGCTGCTGTATAGGACATGGTTAGGCCACTTTGGAATATTGTGTGCAATTCTGGTGTCCTTCCAGAAGAATGTTGTGAAACTTAAAAGGGTTCGGAAAAGATTTACAAGGATGTTGCCAGAGATGGAGGAGCTATATAAGGAGAGGCTGAACAAGTTGGGTTTTTTTTTTGGAGCATCGGAGGCTGAGGGGTGACCTTATAGAGGTTTATAAATCATGAGGGTCATGGATATGATAAATAGCCAAGGTCTTTTCCCTGGGGTCGGGGAGTCCAGAACTAGAGGGCATAGTTCTAGGATGAGAGGGCAAAGAGACCTAAGGGGCAACCTTTTCACACAGGGTGGTGCATGTATGGAATGAGCTGCCAGAGGAAGTGGTGGCGGTTGGTACAATTGCAACATTTAAAAGGCAAATGGATAGGTATATAAATAGGAAGGGCTTAGACAGATATGGGCCAGGTGCTGGCAAATGAAACTAGATTAGGTTGGGATATCTGGTCGGCATGGACGAGTTAGACTGAAGGGTCTGTTTCCGTGCTCTACATTGCTATGACTCTATAACTGGGCAGAACCGGAACAGTTGGTGGCAAGGTGGCTGGTGAGGCTGGATGACACTCTGGTCAGTGGCAAGACCCCAGCGTGGAGGAGAGATTGAGCCCTTGTGGGAAAAGCCCAGCATAGAGCTTCTGCAGATCCAAAGCTAAAAGACTAATGCTGAACTTCTAACTTATTTCTTTATTTTTCTACTTTTTATCCGTAAGATTTTGTACCGAAGATTGCGTCAGGGATGGTGACTTTGTACACTTTTCGTTGTACTCCTGTATCCCTGTACTTGAGTACAGGTGGCCAAAAAACCTAATTCTAATTCAATTTCTGAGGACTCATCAACCTGCAGTTCTATCGGTTTGTGCAGTACCACTTCTCCTAATGATTGTATTTCCTCCACTTTGCAAGTCATGTTCTCAAATAACAAGTATTGTAAAGATTCACAACATACTGTTGTTTTTGTCAAATTATGCAGTGGCCAATTGGTCAACTGTAATGATGCAATGCAGAGCCAGCTTTGTGGATTGGGTATCAATATGCTGTGGTGATCAGGTAAAGGGGCACTGGAGGCTGCAATATGTTTATGCATGACTTTATGAAACTCTCAGATTTTTGTCTTTATACCAACATGGTTACCTTACAAACTTTCTAAAGGTGATGGTTGTACTTCTCTCAGTATGCTCTAACTATCACAATTTATTTTCCAGCAAGAAGTACCTGAGGTCCTGGAAGCTGAATCAGCAGCAGCACCAGAAGTGTGTCCTGAAACTGTAAGCCAGGATCAATACCTAAAACATCCTCTACAAAACAGGTCAGTTTGAATCTGTGCACCAGGGATGGGCAAGTGCTTTTGCAGCAATTTGGGGACATGGTAAATGGGTTCAAGAGCTGCACCTAACTTAGTGTTTTGTATCTGGTGTTAGAATATAAAGTGAAGTGTTAAATATGTACGAGATCTGAGTTGGGGGTGCAGTAACAGCTTTATGTACAGTTTGGAAGCCTTTTATGGGAATTTCAGAAATTTGCAGCACAGAAAGCAGCCATTAAACCCGTCATGAGTCTGAGTCTTTGAAAGAGCAGTGGTGCTTAGTCCCATACAGCCAGCTTTCTGTCCCTAGCCCTGTAAGTTATTCCATCTTCAAGTAACTATCCAACTTCCTTTGCAATTCCCAATGGAATTGATATCCATGACCTTTCCGCAAGAGTGCTCCAGATCCAGACAACTTGTCAGATCATTTGTGTCCAAGATATTTTGCCGTTGATGTTATACCTATGCCTGTCTGACCAGGGGAACAGCCATTCTCTATCATATCAAAATGTCTGCTTGTCTTGGAAACCTCTGTTCTTGGCATTCCCAAGTTTCTTTTTTTCTAACCTTTCCTCAGAGATAAATTCCTCATTGCTTCTAAGTCTCATTTCTACTCTGGTTTCTAAGATTTTCCATCTTTCTGGCAGTGTGCTGCCTGGAATTGATTTCAGTATTTCAGCTAAGGCTTGGCTAGTGATTTATGAAGTTTGAGTACAGTTTCATTGCTTTAATCTGTGTATAACCCAAGTAAGCTACATAATCTTCATTTACATTTTCAACTTGGCTTGCCATCTTTAAGGATTTGTGTGTATGGACCTCAATGTCTCCCTGCCTGTTTACCTTTTTAAAGTGTCCCATTTATTCTAAACTTGATTTATAGTTCTCAACTCTATTTACTCCATGCTCCTGTGCATTTCAGTATATTGTCTGTCATTCTGAAATCTGCAGTTATTCTCATTCACTTCTACATTGCCAAGTTTCACATCATCTGTGAATTATATAATGCTCCTCACTATAAATGACTTTGTTCTATATTGACCTGGACCTGAAAATTGACCATTGGAACAGGACTGCAAAGCATCTTTTGCTTTGTCACTGTCGATTCCACGCCCATATTGCATTTCTCCTTAATTCCATGAGATTTCACTTTCTTAAGTCTCCTTTCTGTCACTCTTGTCCAATGCCTTCTGAAAATCAATATATACAACAATTTCAGGACTGCATCGATCAGTTTTTTTTTGATACCTGATCGAAATAATTTTGTCACGTTAGTCTACATAATTGGTCTTTCTCAATTAATCTCTGCCTTTCCAAATGAAAGTTTAATTTATCCCTGAATGCTTCTCCCACAGCCAGTGTTAAGCTAAGTGGCATGTAGTTTCTTATCTTGAAAGTTGGTAACCGCTCCTTTAAAGTTTGTGATGGGCAATTTTGCTATTTCTATATGCACTACCATGATTTAAGCCACTTGAAAATCTAGGGCATGATCTGAAACAACTGGCAGCATTTTCTGCATGAATGATTTTCTAGAATTAAAGGAGTGTCAGGTCTTCCCACAGAGAAAAGGATGTGCACAACATGTTTACCCAGTCACCTCTCGATCACTTCATGATCACTAAAACAGTTGACACTGACCTATGAAACTGAGACGGAGCTCTCAGAAACTGAGGTGTGAAACTGAGTTAAGAAAACATTTAAGAAAAAAACTAAAGGCACAAGATTGGTATCTATCAGTTTGAAATGTGATGCATACTGCCTTCGAGTGAGTAAACAACAATGGTGACAAAATAAGCTATACAAGTAAAAAGAGATTACTTACAGTATGGAAACAGGCCCTTCAGCCCAACAGGTCCACACCAACCCACCGAAGCGCAACCCACCCAGACCCATTCCCTTACATTTACCCCTTCATCTAACAGTATGGGCAGTTTAGCATGGCCAATTCACCTCACCTGCACATTTTTGGACTGTGTGAGGAAACCGGAGCCCCCGGAGGAAACCCACGCAGACACGGGGAGAATGTGCAAACTCCACACAGTCAGTCACCTGAGGCGGGAAATGAACCCAGGTCTCTGGCATTGTGAGGCAGCAGTGCTAACCACTGTGCCACCATACCGTTCCTCTGACACATATCTACCAATGCTCTGTGACAATGACTCCACTTCTGAATTTCTTTCTTGACTGTTTATGCTCTGACTTAGTGAGTTGCACTCTGCCTTGCTTTCTCCAATCTCACTGACACTCTGGTCCTTCCACTTTATTTGTTGTCCTTTTGCGTGGTTTCCCTTAGGACATAGTAATAGAGGCTGAGTGCAAGAGCATGCAGCGACAGATGAACTAGTATGAGACACGAGTTCAGCCTCAACTGTAGCACTGCATCCAGGTCTGGCCACTGAAGTTTAGCGAGGACTTGAAGGCTTGGATCAAGTGGAGGAATGATCCATGAGAATCATTCTAGAGATGAAGAACTCAGTTAAGTTGACTGTCAGAAAAAAATGATCTAAAAAATCTGTGGAAATGTTTGCTGTTGATTCACTGGAATCTTACCAGAAATGGAGGGCCACAGTTATGAAATCTCTTTGCTTCTGCTTTGTTACAGATGGGCTTTATGGTATTTTAAAAATGACAAGACCAAAAGTTGGACAGAGAATTTGAGACTTATTGCTAAATTTGATACGGTTGAAGACTTTTGGGCGTAAGTATGATTTGCATGATGTACATTGAATAGATGGCATGAATTTGAGCTGAATGGCTCTGTACTGTAATGATCCTGACTGAAAGGTGCAGGTGACTCAATTTTACCTCTTCAGAAAGTAAGTCCGGTCAATCCACAGTGCTCAGATCCTGTGGATTATACCCTGGCACTAGTGTCAAAATATTGAATGGGAAGAGAAAAGAGAGAAGTCTCTCAAACATGAGCAGCTAATGTTAATTTGATTATTCCTAATCTTCTGGACTTTCAATGTTGCATTGTATTTCATTTGGCGTTCTTTGCATATGCATCCATACACAATGATTGGAGATTCATTTGCCTGACAAGTTTTGAATCTTCCCAGGGTGTAAATCACATGAACTGCCACCTTGAGTGTTCTGGATTTGATGATAGTGGCAGGCTTTCAACTAACAATTTGATTGTATAGGTTGTCCTTTTTGCATTTTTTTTTTGAAGTGTCTGCGATTTAGTGGCACATGATCCCCTGCTTACCATTTGATCTCATTGAGATGTTTCAGACATTTCAGCTACAGATAAAGGAGATGTATGTGCTTTGGAAAGCTCCAGAACAAGGAGCTGTAACTTGTAAGGTGTAATCAGAGGTGCTATAAGGAAACCTTTTCACACACAGGATAGTGTAAACCTGGAACTTCCTCCCTCAAAAAGCTGCTAAGATATGGGGCAAATTGCCAATGGAAAATAGGCCATGGGGTATGAGGTGTTATGTACTGTGATGTGTTGATGGTGTGAGGATACAGATAAGCTACATTCTCACTAAGTGCTTTTCCGGAGAGGATTACTGAGCAGTAATGAGAAGCTGGCTGAGCCCTTTCTTGTAGGCTAGGTATGTTCAGGCCTGCCTCGACCAAGCCTTAACTATCAGACTCTGGTTAAGCAGCTCACTGGATGTGGTCCATCCATTGAACTGACCTCCCTCCTGTGGTTGTATTGCTGGATACTAGTGGGTGAAGAAGGTGAAAGCAGTCCAAGAACAAACTTCACATCGATTTCTTATGAGAACACCTGGTAGAGTTAGCAGCAAAATTTAGACCTTATGGGTAACTAGATAAGTGCTAATTCTAAATAAGGGATTTGATCCTAGGGATAAAACTACAAAGCAGAGAATTACAACATCTTCTGACCTGATGTCCTGCTTAAAGCATAAGTGGGCATTGTATTTGGGATGTTGAAACCCCGAGAAGGGAATTGGGTTATGGAAGGAGGTCATGAAGTTGGGTAAGTTGAACTTTGGAGTGATGAGTTACAAATTGTGTTTAAAATGGTGATGAGAGGTGAGAGGTGAAAGTCAAGGATTTTAAGTAAATGATAACTGAAAGGACAGCGCATGGATGAGGATAATGTTTGACTTGTGAAATCCACTAATGCAGGAGAAGGAAGCTAACATCGGATGCTGTGCTATGAGGTAAGACGGCCAGAGCAGAAGGTGACACATTTGTGCAAAGCATTGGATACAGCAATGAGTATTGGTATTGCTTCTCCACCATGCCCACTGTATACAGTTCTATGTACAGTGAATAGGACTAGGCTATTCAGCCCTTTGTCTCTGCTCTGGCAATCAGGTGATTGATCTGATTGTAATCACAAATCCACATTCCTTTCTACCCCTTATTCAACCCACCTTACCTCCACCCCAAACACCTGCTGAGCAAAAATCTACCTAACTCTGCCTTAAAAATATTTGACCTATTCCACCACCTTTTAAGGGAGACCGCTCCATAGACTAATGAGCCACTTTGAGAGAAAAAAAACCCTTATTTGTTTTAAATAGGTGACCACCACCTTTTAAACAGTGACCCGTAATTCAATGTGCTCCTGTACGATGAAGCATCCTGTGCACATTGCCAAAACCCCTCAGGATCTTGGATGTTTCAATTGAGTCATCTCTTAACCTTTTAAATTCCAGAGGCACAAGCCTAGACTGTTCAACCTTTCCTCATAGGACCAACCCAGAAAGTCATGTATTAGTCTTGTTTTTTGAACTGCTCTCAAAGCATTACACCTTTCCTTAAATAAGGAGATCAATATTGTATACAGTACTCCAAAGGTGGTCTCACCAGTGTTTTTACCTAAAGTATCATGTCTCAATTTGTATATTCAATTTCCTGTGCGATCTTATTAGCTATCATAATTATTTGTTGCACCTGCGTATTGACCTTCTGAGATTTGTGCACTAGAACACCCAGGTCCCTCTGCATCTCAGACATCTACAATTGCTCACCACTTAAGAGTAGTTCGCACGAACACAAAGATGGCTGTCAAAATGGTATCTTTGTGTGCAAATGGGCACAGTGTGCAAATGACATCCCTGAGCCAGCATGAATTTGCATGTGGCTGGTGTCACTACGTTACATACATAGTAACATGTTGACTGCACATGTGTAGATGGTTCGAGAGAGGGAGACCAATGTGCCAAAAGCAGAACAAATGTCATTAAGGAACTCTGAAGTTCCTCCCAATGGAAGAGAGATGGCGAATCTGGGCTGAATTTAGGCAATGACGATGTATATGGACTTCCCTGCTGCCTGGCATTCAGCAGGCATTCACTTCCTGAGTGTTTGAAGGCAAGCTGACTTTTTTGCTGCCAAAATGGACAATATCCCATTTTTTACTATTTGGCTGTGGTAGGATACAAGCCCACACCTCACAATGGACTGGAACCTTAATTCAGTGTCTTTGACAGCCATGCTAACACTGGGCACTGGATACAGTTCTTGGCTATTCATATTTGAATGTCTAAATGTGCCTCTGTTTCCTTTCTGTAGGTTATATAATCACATACAGCAACCTAGTAAGCTTTTGTTTGGGTGTGATTACTGTTTGTTTAAGGTAAGCTGTTTTTATGAAGTTTGACATCAATAAGCAATGCTTATCTGGCATTAATAATTTGAT
This sequence comes from Chiloscyllium punctatum, assembly GCF_047496795.1. Taxonomy (NCBI): domain Eukaryota; kingdom Metazoa; phylum Chordata; class Chondrichthyes; order Orectolobiformes; family Hemiscylliidae; genus Chiloscyllium; species Chiloscyllium punctatum. The sequence goes on along the minus strand of NC_092776.1, from coordinate 61,076,338 downwards.
TAATTTTCTGTTTTCTGGATTGTTGATTTCCTGGAGTCTAAAGGGAGGCAAATCAAAAGGAATCTAATTTATTGACCATATTAAAACAAAATTGCTTAGAATATAGACACTAACTATCATAACTTGAGCACGTAGTTAGATGAAGCTCAGCATTTGGAACAGCAGCTTCTGTCTTGCTCAGCACATGCCAGTAACCAAACCAAAACTCTTATACTCGGTATGTCTCAGTGGGTGAAGGAATGGAAGTAGCTCCTGGAATTGCTTGTTGCTGTGGGAAATTTTCTTTAGCTCATTGTGCAGAGCACTGCGGGCTCAGGCCGATGAGGTGTCAGCATGTGGCAGTAAGATTAAGGGCCAGGGTCCATCCTATCTCACCCCAGAAGGAATTGACTGTGCAAAGAAATGGAAGCTGGTTATTTTCATCAGTTTTTCACTTGTACAACTGGGATCTTTTTATGAAAAGAATCAAGATTTCCTTTCCTAATGACATCAGTGAACCACTTGGCTTTCTTAACGGTGACTGATCATCATCTTTTTTCCTTATATTCAGATTTCTCTCCCTCCACCTTCTCAGGATGGTATAGGAGATTTCATTTTCTGTTTGAATTGTAGTTTTTGCTGGATAGGGACAGCTACTAATGAGTATGTTACTCAGGGATGGCATTTGATTAAGGAATAATTTTAAGTTTAAAATAGTAAAGTTTTCATCTCATTCTGGTTTCAGCAATCATTAAACATTAAAAAGTCAAGGTTAATTTCGGAATTAAAAAATGGGTGATTGTGGCGATAAATTTGGTCAGTTAAACTTTAGTTTCAATGATCTATTTAGTGAAACCATAGGGTCTGTAAAGTTGGTTATTAAACATTTTTGTGGGTGTTAGCTGGAGCTTGGAGACTATGTAACGGGTCTTGGGAAACGTGAGGGGAGCTCTTTTTTTTTTTGTCGGCTTCCTGACATTACTGAGGATTATTACTGAAATCATGCAAGCAGCTCATCAACGTGTATTTTAACAGGATGGTATTAAACCGATGTGGGAAGATGATAAAAATAAAAGAGGAGGAAGGTGGCTAATGACACTGAACAAGCAACAGAGGCACAATGACTTGGACCGATACTGGCTGGAAACGGTAATTGCTCTCCGGGAAAATAAGCACCTTCTTTATTGGCCATGCTTTTGGCAACCTTTGAGTCCTGAATTTTAATCTAGGTTATAATTGGATTTTACTCTGGGATTTAAACCACCTGTTTTGGTATGGCAATAAAATAAACAGGCCAGTTACACAGTTTATTAATGCCATTGATGTTTTCAGGACAAATTGGCTATTCATGCAACCAGTCTGTGGTGTATACACATCCTGTCTATTTTATCTATAGGAATAAAATTAATTATTCATTGTTAGATTATTAAATGTTTGAAATGAATGATTGAAGATGGGTTGATTCCACAGAATGTTTGAGTCTTTCATGCGGTAATGAGGCTGTCTGTATGAAGTTCAAAATGGGAGCAGTTGCCATGATCATCTTGCAGGACAAATTAAATCTAAGGCTTCTTCTCTGGCCGAAAGAACCAGGAGTGATTGGTTTGGATGGCCACAGCTGAAAACCTTGTTTTGTTACTTGTATGTATGTGTGTGTATATAATTACTCTATAATTTGACAGCAACTAAGTAATCACTGAGCTCATGAATGATCATTGTGAGAAGGATTAGCACTCCCATTCGAATCCCCACAGTGAAGAAAGAGGCCATTTGGCCCATTGAGTTAAGACTGATCCTCTGAAGAGTATACTGCCCCAAGTAGGCTCACATTTACCATGACTAATGTATGCAGCCTGCACATCCCTGGACACTACGTTGTCATTTAGCATGATCAGTCCACATCTTTGGATTATGGGAGGAACAGCAGAAGGACAACATGCAAATTCTGTACAGACAATCACCCAAGGCTGGGATTGAACCCAGGGGCATAGCGCTGAGAGGTAGAATACTAACTACATTCACCCATAGTTGAATGCTACGTGAGGCAGTGTCATAGAACATAGAACATTACAGCACAGTACAGGCCCTTCAGACCTTGGGGTGAATGCTACGTGAGGCAGTGTCATAGAACATAGAACATTACAGCACAGTACAGGCCCTTCAGACCTTGAAGTTGCATGACCTGTGGAACCAATCTGAAGCTTGTCTTAACCTGCACTATTCCATGTTCATCCATTTGTTTATCAAATGACCATTTAAATGCCCTTAAAATTGGCAAGTCTTCTATAGTTGCTGGCAGGGCGTTCCACGCCCCTACCACTGAGTAAAGAATCTATCTCTGACATCTGTCCTGTATCTATCGCCCCTTAATTTAAAGCGATGTCCCCTCGTGCTAGCCATCGCCATCTGAGGAAAAAGGCTCTCACTGTCCAATCTATCTAACCCTCTCATTATCTTATATGTCTCAATTAACTCGCCTCTCAACCTTCTTCTCTTTAACGAAAACAGCCTCCAGTACCTCAGCCTTTCCTCAGAAGACCTTCCCTCCATCCCAGGCAACATCCTAGTAAATCGCCTCTGAACCCTTCCAAGAATGCGGTGACCAGAACTGTACACAATACTCTTAGTGTGGCTGCACCGGAGTTTTGTACAGCTGCAGCATGACCTCATGGTTTCAAAACTCAATACCTCTACTAACAAAATCTAACACACCTTCTTAACACCCTATTAACCTGGGTGGCAACTTTCAGGGATCTATGTACATGTACACCAACATCTCTCTGCTCATCTGCATTGCCAATCTGCATTACTATTGGCCCAGTACTCTGTATTTCTGTTGCTCCTTCCAGAGTGAATCGCCTCACACTTTACTGCATTAAACTCCATTTGCCACCTGTCAGCCCAGCTCTGCAGCTTAGCTAAGTCCCTCTGTAACCTGCAATATCCTTCAGCAGTATCCACAACTCCACTGACCTTCGTGTCATCCGCAAATTTACTAACCCATCCTTCTATGCCTTCATCCAGGTCATTTATAAAAATGACAAACAGCAGTGGACCCAAAACAGATCAGTGTGGTACACCACTAGTAACTGAACTCTAGGATGAACATTTCCCATCAACTGCCGCGCTCTGTCGTCTTTCAGCTAGCCAATTTCTGATGCAAACAGCAAAATCAACCTCTGTCCCATGCCTCCATATTTTGTGCAGTAGCCTACCATGGGGAACCTTATCAAACGTCTTACTGAAATCCACATCAACCACTTTACCCTCATCCACCTTTGTGGTCACCTTCTCAAAGAATGACTTGCCCTTCACAAAACCATGTTGACTATCCTGAATCAACTTATTTCTTTCCAGATGATTATAAATCCTATCTCTTAACCTTTTCCAACACCTGACTGTCAACTGATGGGCCGAATGGCCTTACTTCCATTCCTATGTCTTATGGTCTTACAGCTCACTAGTCTATAATTACCAGGGTTGTCTTTACTCTCCTTGAGCAAAGGGACAACACTTGCTATCCATCAGTCTTGCACTATTCCTGTAAACAATGACGAAATAAAGATCAAAGCCAAAGACCCTGCAATCTCCTCCCTGGCTTCCCAGAGAATCCTAGGATAAATCCCATCCAGTCCAGGGGACTTATTTATATTCACCCTTTATAGAATTGCCAACGCCACCTCCTTGCAAACGTTAATCCTCTCTAGTCTAGTAGCCTATATCTCAGTATTCTCCTTAACAACGTTCTTTTTCCAATGGGAATACCAATGAAAAATATTCAATTAGCGCTTTTCCTACCTCCTCGGACTCCATGCACAACTTCCCACTACTGTCCTTTATTGGCCCTAATCTTTAGTTCTTTTTATTCCTGATATACCTACAGAAAGTTTTAGGGTTTTCCTTGATCCTATCTGCGAATTACTTCTCATGTCCCCTTCTGGCTCCTCTTAGTTCTCTCTTTACGTCTTTCCAGGCTAGCTTGTAACACTCTAGCTCCGTAACTGAGTTTCACGTCTCATCCTAACATCCGCCGCCTTCCTCTTGATGCGACTTAGCTTCCTGAGTAAACCACTGCTCCCTTGCTTGACCATTTCCTCCCTGCCTGCCAGTACATACTTATCAAGGCCACACAGTAGCTGTTCCTTGAATAAACTCCACATTTCAATTGTGCCCATCCCCTGCATCCTGACCCATCCTATGCATCCTAAATCTTGCCTAATCACACCATAGTTGCCTTTTCCCCCAACTATAACTCTTGCCTTGCAGTACATACTTATCCCTTTCCATTGCTGACGTAAACATAACTGAACCGTGGTCACTATCACCAAAGTCCTCACCTACCTCCAAATCTAACACCTGGTCTGGTTCATTATCCAGTACCACATCCAATGTGGCGTCATCCTTTGTTGATCTGTCTACATACTGTGTCAGGAAAACCTCCTGTACACATTTGGACAAAAACTGATATAGACCATCCTGTTTGTAGAGACCCACCATCTCTGTAGCCATGTGTTCCAACTCCTTCATTTCCCTATTCCTCGCCTCCCCAGCATGTGCCACGGGCAACAAACCAGAGATAACAACCTTGTTCTAGCTCCCTGAATTTCTGCCATAAATTCCCATCCCTTTGCCTACGTATGTATAGGCGGCACAGTGGTTAGCACTGCTGCCTCACAATGCCAGAGACTCTGGTTCATTTCCTGCCTCGGGCATCTGTCTGTGTGTTTGCACATTCTCCCCGTGTCTGCATGGGTTTCCTCCAGGTGCTCCGTTTCCTCCCACAGTCCAAAGATGTGCAGGTTAGGTGAATTGGCCATGCTAAACTGCCCGTAGTGTTAGGTGAAGGGGTAAATGTAGGGGAATGGATCTGGGTGGGTTGTTCTTTGGAGGGTCAGTGTGGATGTGTTGGGCTGAAGGGCCTGTTTCCACACTGTAAGTAATCTAATCTAATTGTATGTCATTAGTACCTACGTGGACCAGAATTTGGGGCTGCTCGCTGCCCTCTTTTCCTGTCTGTACCCCCCCCCCCCCCGCCCAAATCCCGAAAGACATCGTGAACCCTGGCACCTGGAAAGCAACACACCAAACGTGAGTCTCTCTCATCTCTCTCATTCCCATAGAACCTCCTATCTGTCCCCCTAACTATGGAGTCCCCAATGACTAATGCTTTGCTCCTCTATCCCCTTTCCATTCTGAGCAACAGAGACAGACTCTATGCCAGAGACCTGTACTCCACGGCTTACCCCGGTCCACCGAAGAGTCTGTAAACTGCAAATTTGTACAGTTGCTTAGCCCCATTCTAGTTTCCAAATGTTTCCGTTCATAAATAATCAGCAGTAAAGTTTTAACAAGACAAAGGTTAGTTTACACAACAATTGCTGAAATTTTATTTCAATAAAATGGTGATCAAATTATTAACTAAACTCTTAAGTATAACCAGTTTAATTAACAATAAATACATATGAAATTAAACATGAAATCAGTCTGTAGTATAATTGCAGGCCTGTTATTTGCACAAGATTCTCAATCCCAAGTGAAGGGGTTCAACCTTGACACATTAATTGTGAGCTGCAGTAGTTTCTATAATTGAGGAGTTTACTTTTGTAGGTGGGTTCAGCAGATAGAGAAGCTTCAGGAAGGAAGGAAATGTTCCTGTTGTTTATTAGTTCTGCTGGCATAATACTTAAACAGCATGGCATCCTTTTCAGCACAAAGGGGCTTTCTCTGGGCATCTTTCTCTGCAGCTGCCAATTTTGGAGTGAAATCCCAAATCTCTCTGCGCTCTCATAGTTCAGCTGAAGCTGTCTTTCATCCAGTTTCTTAATCCCTGCACACCCAATGGCTCTTTCAGCCAAGGTTTAATCACAATCAAACAAGATGACTACAAATAACATTGAATCATTATTCCAGAAACCAAATGCAATTCTGCTGAAAACACACTGCAGGGAATTTCAATCTCTTCTGCAGCACTACCTTTAAGTCTTCACACTGTATTTAATGGACAGTCCTGGAATTTCTTGAATTAGTTAATATTTATGATTGACTTTTAAGTTAACATATCAGTGTCTCCGTTTTGGCTGCAATGAATCAACAAGGTCACTCATATGACCTCTAAGAGTCGTTTTTAAGATTCTGTGTCCATTTTAAAGATAGGTTAGCTGCCTTTGCAAATTATGTAATCTCGTTGCACAGCCATGCTAGACACTAGAGGGAAGCTTTATTCTGTATGTGACCTGGGAATGCAAATGCAGCTTTATGTGGTTAGTTCACCTCCGCTTTTATGACAGCAGTTAGATAGGACAACAAATATTGTCTTTGCCAATAACAGTAACATCCTATGTAATAATTTTTTTAAACAACCGTGGCAAAACATTGTAAGACTTTGTTGCTCATAACCTTGCTATCTACAGTACATTTTAGATGTTGGAATTTTTGTATAACAGCCTTAATTCATGAAGGTGATTCATTGCAATGTATAACTTTTTTTTTGCCTGTTCCTATCCCATGTACTAGCTTTTGTGTCTGATCGGGGAGGCCTTTGATGAATTTAGTGACGAGGTGTGTGGAGCTGTTGTGAATGTCAGGCCAAAAGGTGACAAAATAGCAATCTGGACAGGGAACTGCCAAAACAGAGATGCAGTTGTTTCAATAGGGTAAGTGCTAACATTACAATCCTCAGTATTAAAGAATGAATGATAGGGATTTGATCTGTACCAAGCTGTGTCTTCTGCTTTACCGAGTTTTGTGACTTCTCAGGATGTGTGCCCTTTATGTAGGGAGCACTAATACATGAAGAGACTTGTAAGATTGGGACTTTATCCATTACATCAACACACATTACTTGTTAAATAAGATGCAAGTGTTTAAAGTTATTGAGGTGTGGGCCAGAGTAGATAAAATTAGACTGACCCAGTTGAAGTGTCTAGCATGAGTTTCTGTCGAAGCAAGATTAACTGGAGTGATTTCAAACAGAAGCCAAAAGCCTGGTGTTTGGGGGAAGGACATTGGAGAAGGTGCTCAAGCTGCAAAATTATTGAACTCAATATTGAGTCCTGAAGGCTGCAGGGTCCCTGAGCAGAAATGCAGTGCTATTCTTCAGCTTGTGCTCAGCACTGCATCAAGCCCAAGGCAGACTTGTTTGGTAGGGCGCACAGTGGTGTGTTGAAGTGGTGTGCGAGACTGTATTGTATCTACAGTTTTCACCACTCTCAATGCGGTTTCCTCTACACATGGGAGACAAAACAGACTGTCTTTTGTCCACAAAAATGACCCTGAACTTCTGGTTGTCTGCCACTTCAACACATTGCCATGTTCCCTGGCCAACAGCTCTGTCTGAGGCTTCAGCGAAGCTCAGTGCAAGCTGGAAGAACAACATTACCTTTTCCTCTTGGTGACCCTGCAGCTGTCAAGATTCAGTGTCAGGTTCAATCATTTTAAGGCCTGAACATTTTCACTCAGGTCCTTGCCCCACCTCTACACACCAGACCTTGTCATCACATGGACCGCTACCACAACCAACCCATTTTCACCCACCAATGGTTCACACTAACAGCTTTTCTTTCTCCCAAGCTGATCATTACCCATTCCTTTGTCTGCCCAAGTGCTGTTCTCTCTCTCTGAGCTCCATCTCCACCCATCATTTACTCTTTCCCAGTGTCCCTTCAACAATCTTCAGCATATATACCAATCTTGTATATCTACAATCGGTTCTGATGAAGAATCACTACACCCAAAATATCGACTGTTTTGTCTCCATAAATACTGCCAGGCCTGCTATGTTTTTCCAGTTATTTCTGTTGTTTTGGATTGTTCCCATGTTGTACTATCTCTTTGTAATAATTTACCATGTCCTGAAGTAGTTAAGTTTTGCTGTTGTGCACAAAAGAGTTCGATGTGAGCTCCATTTCTTTCCAGTATTCAGGATATCTCTGTGCCTCACTCCTTCCTTTAGAAGGCATGTTATTTTTGGTGTGGGAGGTTGCATGCAGATCATTGCCCAGAATTTGAGGTAGCCAATATGTGTTGGATTAATATTATGTCTGACATCCTGTCCTGATGGGGGGCTACCTGTTCCACAAGTTTCAAGTGCCTTTACTTGTCCTAATCTGGTCACCAGTGGATCTCATTGAATAATGAACAGGAACAGAGCTTCCACTTCCTCCTTTCCCTCAATCAAGCATCCTCATGCCAGGTTCATGGCTCTAATTGTTGACCTGCCTAGAAATGAGCAGAAAGCAGCGCTGCAGCCTGCACTTCCTACTCAGTGTAGCTAATCACCAGTTAACTGCCTTCAACAAAAGAGCTTTAAAGGGGAGCTGTACTGCTCACAACTTCAGCCAGCATCTTCAGCAAAAGGGCTGATTGACTCCTGGGTAACATGCTGGTTGTCGAACCTCTCCATTGCCACTGCAGGAGTCCTGAAATGAGTTGGCAGAAACAGATCAACAACTGATCTTTGGAAAGACAGCGTAGCATTTTGGGAGGGGGCGACAGGCCCAAGATGCTAGTTCTGAGGCATTTTTTTTAAAACTTCTCTCCAATACATTGTTGACTAAACCCATGGGATTCCTGACATGCACTGTTACAGGATAGCACTGCACATTTATTGTTAGTTGTACCTTCAACTTTTGTGTGTTGATGTTCATACTACTTGTATTTTACAGGCAATTGTACAAAGAACGTTTAGGACTGTCTTTGAAAGCTCTTATTGGTTACCAGTCACATGATGACACATCTAGCAAAAGTGGATCCACAACAAAGAATCTGTTTTCAGTTTAGCGAATGTCCCAATGCAGCAAACAAACTGAAAATCATCTGGTAACATGGGTAAAAGTAACTAAAACATTGGATCTATCAACACACAGAAACTTGCAGCAAGCAGGAACTGAACAAGCCAGGTTCTGAGAGGTCCTTGCAGCTAACGAGAATCGGTTTCTATTGGCAAATGAAAGGTCGATGGAGGGAGCCTTACCCATTGGGTCAATAGAATTCTTTTGATTTTGTCAGGCTCAAATTTAACACTAGCTGACAAACAGACTACGCATTTTCATTTTTGGCCATTTCAAACCAATTATTAGCTAAACAAAAGCAGACAGTAGTTTGTGTACACATCACTATTTCATAATAGCAAGAGACAAATGAATATTTTCCCTGAGATTTGGCCATCCAGACACAGCATGCTGATAACTGTCCTGAATGTTAGTTGGTAATGGTAAGAGCAGTGTGCAAGGCACAAATTAGCAGTAGACTAATTATTAAAATCTGCACTATTCGCAAACTACAGGCTTTCCTTGTTTCAAGCATCCATAATGAAGCAGCTTTGGGAGCAGGCAGAATTTGACAGTCACATCAATCATGCTGTTTCATACATGGGAATTTGCTTGTACTTCAGTCTTTCCAACCTGTATGAGCTCAATATGTATGGGAGTTCTCCGAAAGTGAGAGCTTACCATCTCTCCCTAAGTGTGAATATTAATTCAGCATGGGAGCCAACTGCTCATGCCCATGTTATGATTCCATGATTCTTTTCCTCCCATTCCAGGAATTTAATGTTTATAAATCTAGTTTGTACTTCTGTGGCAGTGTTAAATTATTTAGAGTCCATCATAAGCAGAGCAGACACCAGGGGAGAAAGGTGAAATAGTTTTTTTTATCACTATTTCATAACATGTGAAGTTGGGGAAGAATTCTAAAACTTAAATTAATGGTTGTAAAATGTGGGGGCCAATTCTAAATGTCAATAGTTAAAAACAGTCTAGCCATCTCTCTTAGCTGCCACTTTGAGTGACTTGGAATTTATTGCTGCTTTTCCTTATATCCTGCATTTCTTTAAGCTCTGATAACTTGAGTGCCCAGAAACATTCCTGCTAATGTTTGATCTGCAGCCCTGTGTTGATTTTGATCACTTGCATTTTGAGGTGAACTTGTTCGCATGTGGAACTATTCCATAGAAAATATTATTTTCTTAAAGTATTTAACAGTTAAAAGCATTGCTGTGAATTTAATTCAAAGATTTTAATAGGATGTTGAACAGCTTTCCTTATTCGAGATTTATTGATTGGATTTGTAGGTCGTTTCACAGCAGATGAAATAAAGGTTAGAAATTAGGGATATTGCCTAATGGGCAGGAAAGCTGATGCTTTTAACACCTTCTCACCAGTATTTTCTCATTGTGCATTGTATGAATTCCAGAACTTGGTAATAAATGCTAATATTGGAACAATTTGTGAATTATTTTGTGATGGTCATTATGTATTCCATCTGTATGCAGATCCGAAGCAACACTGATAATATTTGATGTAATATACCTTTGGAGATGGAAATTGCCTTTCCCTTCGTTAGTTTAAAATCAGAGTAATTTATAGACTCTTCAACCAGCATGATATGGAGCTAATCTGGGTAGAATAAGCATCTCTTCCCAGGGATCCTGTGGAAGTGATTATGCAATGATGCTACCTGGAAGGAGATACCAGTTCAGCTTGAAGTTCCCACATTTGTCTCATTAATTAGCAGTCACTGTCCAGAGGTGTGAAAACACGCGAGCTGTTGGTACAAACAGAGGGAAGCAGAGCACTTTATGCATACGTGTCACCCTCCTGTGCTCTCACTTTGGTAGGAATGAGAGTTAAATTCTGAAACAAAAACAAATTGCTGGAAAAGCTCAGCAGGTCTGGTTGCATCTATCTCCCAAACCCTTGGGAGACAATGAACTGGAATAAAGATTTAACTGAATGGCATGCTCTTGAATGTCTGCTATATTGAAATTAATTGAAACTTTGACTCCAGTGGAATTCAAAAAGTTAACTTTCATTCTCCACAAATACTGCCAGATCTGCTAAGTTTATTGAGCATTCTGCATTTGTTTCAGATTTCCAGCATCCTTGGTACTTTGCTTTTATTTTGGAATTAATTAGGTCAGTCTTAATAAATAAAGAAGTAAGAAGGGCTGGGAACTGATATCCAGAGTCAGTGATTGTTATAGTAATCATCTCTACTGTAGTAATTGTCTACAAATGAAGATTAGGTTGACTCATGAGAACAGAATGCAGTAATATAATAAGAATTATTTAGTCATATGAAGAATAAATGTGAACATGGTCTGATTCTGAGCTAAAACTTGCATACTCGTGTCTCAGTTCTAAATTGCTAATGGTACAGACGCAGGGCTGTGACCCCACTATACTATCAGTCCGTGTAAACACTGCCAACTTATTTCAAGAGGACAACTTCAGAGATGAAGGTTCTGGGAACAAATGAAAAGCAATTCTACCAAATAATTACATGGTACATTTTGGAAAAAAAAATTAACTTTGGCTGCTTAAAGAACACCTTGTACCATTTGGGCTTGAATGGAGGATGGGTATCTGATATTGAAAATAGGTAATTGAGAATTAAGACATTTTTCTGAAGTTGTTGACATTCCCTGTTTTTGATGTGACTTTATAAGGCTGCATGGTCATTTTGAAGAGACCTGGAGATATGTTATCTAGGGCATTTAATCATATTAATCCCAGAACTCAGCCAGCCGCCTTGGCGCAATGCAAAAGCTTCACATTGACAACTGGTGGGGTAACAGAAAAAAGCTGGCCATGGTGCAAACAATCTGCAGTCATGTACAGAATATGATCAAAGATGTCACATTAACTTTCCATTACAAAATGAGATTTGGCTATGCTCTTCCCTAGTAGAAGTCCATAGCTTCCTTGGAGAGAACTATATTCATTGAGTCTCTATGAAGCTAGATGTTTTATGTATACTTTCCTAGGCTCAGAAAGATGTTCTAGAGGGCAACAACATTGTGCTGGTGTCAAACTCTATTTGACAAGAAATAACTGAAAAAGGATATTTGTAAGTTCTTGGGTGACATCTATGTGAATTAGCTCTTTTTGAAGCTCAACCCTTTCAGATAGTAACCATTGAATACTTTTTTATGGACTGAAAAGAAATGACATAAGCCGAACGATGACTAGAAATTGGACAAATTCAAACCATATGACAGACTGAAGGCTGTGCGGGTGTCCCGGAAATGTTTCCTAAAGCGCTCTGCTAGGAGGCGCCCAGTCTCCCCAATGTTGAGGAGACCGCATCAGGAGCAACGGATACAATAAATGATATTAGTGGATGTGCAGGTAAAACATCTCCGGGACACCCGCACCAATCAACTACACCGTCCCGTGGCCCAACATTTCAACTCCCCTTCCAACTCTGCCGAGGACATGGAGGTCCTGGGCCTCCTTCACCGCCGCTCCCTCACCACCGGACGCCTGGAGGAAGAACGCCTCATCTTCCACCTCGGAACACTTCAACCCCAGGGCATCAATGTGGACTTCAATAGTTTCCTCATTTCCCCTTCCCCCACCTCACCCTAGTTCCAAACTTCCAGCTCAGCACTGTCCCCATGACTTGTCCGGACTTGTCCTACCTGCCTATCTCCTTTTCCGCCTATCTCCTTTTCCACCTATCCACTCCACCCTCTCCTCCCTGACCTATCACCTTCATCCCCTCCCCCACTCCCCTACTGTACTCTATGCTACTCTCTCCCCACCCCCACCCTCCTCTAGTTTATCTCTCCACGCTTCAGGCTCTCTGCCTTCATTCCTGATGAAGGGCTTTTGCCCCGAAACGTTGATTTCGCTGCTCGTTGGATGCTGCCTGAACTGCTGTGCTCTTCCAGCACCACTCATCCAGAATCTGGTTTCCAGATCTGAAGTCATTGTTTTTACCAAAGCTTTTGTGTTGTTTCTGCCTCAGTTGATTGTTGTAACATTGCTCCAGATCCACAGCAATATTGAACAGCCTAGCAAACCATTGCTTTTATATCAAGCCCACTACAAGGTCTTAAGAGAAGCAAACAAACAATGTGGCATCAACCTACGTAGTGGAAAAAAGAACGGGAAATCCAATGTTGATACTGCAAATTCTTTTTATAGAACATAGGACAATACAGTACTGTACAGGCCTTTTGGCCCTTGATGTTGCGCTGACCTGTGAAACACATCTGAAGCCCACTTAACCAACACTATTCCATTATTATCCATGTATTTATCAATTTAAATGCACTTAAAGTTGGTGAGTCTACTCCTGTTGCATACAGAGCATTCCATGCCCTTACTATCCTCTGAGTAAAGAACCTACCTCTGACATCTGTCCTGTGTCTTATCACCCCTCAATTTAAAGCTATGTCCCTTTATGTTAGCCATCACCATCCGGAAAAAAAGGTTTTCACTGTCTCCCCTATCTAATCCTCTCATAATCTTGTATGCATCCATTAAGTCACCTCTTAATCTTCTCTCTAATGAAAACAGCCTCAAGTCCCTCAGCATTTCTTCATGAGACCTTCCGTCCATACTGTGCAACATCCTAGTAAATCTCCGCTGCACCCTTTACAATGCTTCCACACTTCCTATAAAGCGGCGCCAGAACTGTACACCTACAAGTGCGGCAGCATCAGAATTTTGTACAGCTGCAACATGACCTTGGCTCCGAAACTCAATCCCGTCATCAATAAAAGCTAACACACTGTGCGCTGCCTTAACAACCTGGGTGGCAACTTTCAGGGATCTATGTACATGGTTGCCAAAATCTTTGCTAATCCCATACTTATCAAGGACACGCAGTAGCTGTTCCTTGAACAAGCTCCATATTTCAATTGTGCCCATACCTTGGTGTTTCCTTTCCATCCTATGCATCCTAAATCTTGCCTAATTGCATCATAATTGACTTTCCCCTAGCTACAACTCTTGCCCAACAGTACATACCTATCCTTTCCATTGCTAAAGTAAACATAACTCAATTGTGGCCCCTCTCTCACCAAAGTGCTCACCTACCTCCAAATCTAACACTCTGCCTGGTTCATTACCCAGTGCCAAATCCAATGTGGCCTCGCCTCTTGTTGGCCTATCTACATACGGTGTCTGGAAACCCTTCTGCTGACATTGGAAAAACCGATCCATCGAAAGTACTCGAACAATAGTGTTTCCAGTCAATATTAGGAGAGTTAAAGTTCCCCATAACATCTACCCATTACTTTCACTCCTAATCGGAATCATCTTTGCAGTCCTTTCCTCTATATTCCTGGAACTTTTTGGAGGCCTATAGAAAACTCCCAAAAGAGTGACCTCTCCTTTCCTGTTTCTAACCTCAGCCCATACTACATCAGTAGATGAGTCCTCATCAAATGTCCTTTCTGCCACCATAACACTATCCTTGACTAACAATACCACACCTCCCCCTCATTTACCACTTTCCCTGTTCTTACTAAAACATCTAAACCCCGAAACCTGCTACAATCAGTCCTTTCCCTGCTCTATCCATGTCTCCAGAATGGCCACAACATCGAAGTCCCAGGTACAAACCCATGCAGCAAGTTCACCCACCTTATTCCAGATGTTCCTGGCATTGAAATTGACACACTTCAAACCACCATCCTGCCTACTGGTACACTTCTGAGACCTTGCAATCTTATTCATGTCCTTACTACTCTCAACCTTCTGTATAAAATACAGGAATGGTTTTATTGGCATTTGAGAGCTTATGGCAAAATTTGGTGAGCTGTATCAAAGACTGAAGAAGGGCTTATGCCCGAAACGTCGATTCTCCTGTTCCTTGGATGCTGCCTGACCTGCTGTGCTTTTCCAGCAACACATTTTTAGCTCTGTATCACAGACTGGTCAAGCAACAGTGTGACATAGTTGTATTCAGACAATCATACCTAACAGACAACACCCAGACACTACCAACACTGACTCTAGATATGTCCTGTGCCACCAGCAAGACAGAAACAGCAAAGGTTGCACAGGACTGTGCAATACAGTCAAGAGGGAGCTGCCTGGGGACTGCTCAAAATTGAAATGGACCCTATGAATGTTCATGGTATTAGCTCACACGCAGGTAAAGAAACCTGACTGCCTGCTGCCAGCTGATGAATCAGTATTTCATTTTGAATACTACTTGAAGAAACACTGAGGGTGTCAAGAGCACATGCGCTTGACCTCATACTCATTAATCTACTTGTTCAGATGAATCTGTCCATGACAATATCAGTAAGAATGACCACCACACAGACGTCAAGGAGACAAAGACCATGTTCCCATTGGGAATACCATATATCATAGATGTAGCAGCATCTGTGAAGAGAAAGTAGAGTTGACACTTTGAGTGCAGTACTGAACTTAAGTGTTAATTCTGCTTTATCTCCACAGATGCTGCCAAACCCATTGATTTTCTCCATTAATTTTTATTTTTGTTTCAGATTTCTAGCATCTGCAGATCTTTATTTTATCATACCTTATATTGTTTTGTGTGGCATTCTTAATGCATTGAAGGGGATAGATCTAGCAACTAGATTTATCCTCATAATCGATGTTCCTCATCCCTAACACCATTCTTGTAAATCTCTTCTGCAACCTCCATTGTGTTCACATATTTCCTATAGGGTGGCACTCAGAACTATGCACAATACTCCAGTTGAGACCTAACAAGTGACTTAGAGTCATAGAGATGTACAGCATGGAAACGGACCCTTCGGTCCAACCCGTCCATGTCGACCAGTTATCCCAACCCAATCTAGTCCCATCTGCCAGCACCCAGCTCATATCCCTCCAAACCCTTCCTATTCATATACCCAGCCAAATGCCTTTTAAATGTTGCAATTGTACCAGCCTCCACCACTTCCTCTGGCAGCTCATTCCATATATGTACCAACCTCTGCGTGAAAAAGTTGCCCCGTAGTTCTCTTTAATATATTTCCCCTCTCACGCTAAACCTATGCCCTCTAGTTCTAGACTCCCCGACCCCAGGGAAAAGACTTTGTCTATTTATCCTATCCATGCCCCTCATAATTTTGTAAATCTCTATAAGGTCACCCCTCAGCCTCCGATGCTCCAGGGAAAACAGCCCCAGCCTGTTCAGCCTCTCCCTATAGCTCAATCCTCCAACTCTGGCAACATTCTTGTAAATCTTTTCTGAACCCTTTCAAGTTTCACAACTTCTTTCCGATAGGAAGGAGACCAGAATTGCACGCAATATTTCAACAGTGACCTAACCAATGTCCTGTACAACCGCAACATGACCTCCCAACTCCTGTATTCAATACTCTGACCAATAAAGGAAAGCATACCAAACACCTTCTTCACTATCCTATCCACTTTCAAGGAGCTATGAACCTGCACTCCAAGATCTCTTTGTGCAGCAACACTCCCAAGGACCTTACCATTAAGTGTATAAGTCTTGCTAAGATTTGTTTTTCCAAAATGCAGCAACTTGCATTTATCTGAATTAAACTCCATCTGCCACTTCTCAGCCCATTGGCCCATATGGTCTACATCCTGTTGTAATCTGAGGTAACCTTCTTCACTGTCCAGTACACCTCCAATTTTGGTATCACCTGCAAACTTCTAACTGTACCTCTTACGCTCGCATCCAAATCATTTATGTAAATGACAAAAAGAGGACCCAGCACCGATCCTTGTGGCACTCCACTAGCACCACCCTCTGTCTTCTACCTTTGAGCCAGTTCTGTATCCAAATGGCTAGTTCTCCCTTTATTCCATGAGAACTATCCTTGCTAACTGTGGAGTTTGCACATTCTCCCCGTGTCTGCGTGGGTTTCCTCCCACAGTCCAAAGATGTGCAGATCAGGTGAATTGGCCATGCTAAATTGCCCGTAGTGTTAGGTGTAGGGGTAGGGGTATGGGTGGGTTGCGCTTCGGCGGGTCGGTGTGGACTTGTTGGGCAGAAGGGCCTGTTTCCACACTGTGGGTAATCTAATCTAATCTAATCTAACCAGTCTCCCATGGGGAACCTTGTTGAAGTCCATATAGATCACATCTACTGCTCTGCCCTCATCAATCCTCTTTGTTACTTCAAAAAACTCAATCAAGTTTGTGAGACATGATTTCAAAGCCATGTTGACTATCCCTAATCAGTCCTTGCCTTTCCAAATACACATACATCCTGACCCTCAGGATTCCTTCCAACAACTTGCCCACCACCGACGTCAGGCTCACTGGTCTATAGTTCCCTGGCTTGTCCTTACTACCTTTCTTAAACAGTGGCACCACGTTTGCCAACCTCGAGTCTTCCGGCACCACACCTGTGACATCGATGATACAAATATCTCAGCAAAGGGCCCAGCAATCACTTCTCTAGCCTCCCACAGAGTTCTAGGGTACACCAGATCAGGTCCGGTGGATTTATCCAACTTTATGCATTTCAAGACATCCAGCACTTCTTCCTCTATAATATGGACATTTTGCAAGGTGTCACCATCTATTTCCCTACTTTCTATATCTTCCATCTCCTTTTCCACAGTAAATACTGATGCAAAATACTTGTTTAGTAACTCCCCCATCTTCTGCGGGTGCACACAAAGACCGCCTTGCTGACGTTTGAGGGGCGCTATTCTCTACCCTTTTGTCCTTAATGTATTTGTAAAAATCCTTTGGATTCTGCATAACTGTATTTGCCAAATCTATTTCATGTCGCCTTTTTGCCCTCCTGATTTCCCTCTTAAGTACACTCCTACTGCCTTTCTACTCTTCTAAGGATTCATTCGATCTATCCTACATATGCTTCCTTCTTTTTCTTAACCAAACCCTCAATTTCTTTAGTCGTCCAGCACTCCCGATGCCTACAAGCCTTTCTTTTCACCTTAACAGAAATATACTTTCTCTGGACTCTCGTTATCTCATGTCTGAAGGCCTCCCATTTTTCAGCTGTCCCTTTACCTGCGAAAATCTACCCCGAATCAGCTTTTGAAAGTTCTTGCCTAATACCGTCAAAATTGGCCTTTCTCCAATTTAGAACTTAAACTTTTAGATGTGGTCTATCCTTTTCCATCACTATTTAAAATCTAATAGAATTATGGTCGCTGGCCCCAAAGTGCTCACCCACTGACACCTCAGTCACCTGCCGTGCCTTATTTCCCAAGAGTAGGTCAAGATTTGCACCTTCTCTAGCAGGTACATCCACATACTGAATCAGAAAATTTTCTTAGATTAGATTAGATTACTTACAGCGTGGAAACAGGCCCTTCAGCCCAACAAGTCCACACCGACCCGCTGAAGCGCAACCCACTCAGAACCCATTCCCCTAGATTTACCACTTTACCTAACACTACGGGCAATTTAGCTTGGCCAATTCACTTGACCTGCACGTCTTTGGACTGTGGGAGGAAACTGGAGCACCCGGAGGAAACCCACGCAGATACAGGGAGAACGTGCAAACTCCACACAGTCAGTCGCCTGAGGTGGGAATTGAACCCAGATCCCTAGCGCTGTGAGGCAGCAGTGCTAATCACTGTGCCACCGTTCTTATACACACTTAACAAATTCCTCTCCATCTAAACCCTTAACACTATGGCAGTCCCAGTCTATGTTCAGAAAGTTAAAATCCCCTACCATAACCACCCTATTATTCTTAGATTGCTAAGATCTCCTTACAAGTTTGTTTCTCAATTTCCCTCTGACTATTAGGGGATCTTTAATACAATCCCTATTAGGTGATCATTCCTTTCTTATTTCTCAGTTCCACCCAAATAACTTCCCTGGATGTATTTTCAGGAGTATCCTCCCTTAGCACAGCTGTAATGCTATCCCTTATCAAAAATGCCACTCCCCCTCCTCTCTTGCCTCCCTTTCTATCCTTCCTATAGCATTTGTATTCTGGAAAATTAAGCTGCCAGTCCTGCCCATCCTTGAGCCACGTTTCTGTAATTGCTATGATATCCCAGTCCCATGTTCCTAACCATGCCCTGAGTTCATCTGCCTTCCCTTTTAGGCCTCTTGCATTGAAATAAATGAAGTTTAATTTATTAGTCCTACCTTGTCCCTGCCTGTTTGACTCGCCTTTGTTCTCAACTGTACCAGTCTCAGGTTGATCTCTTTCCTCACTATCTCCCGAAGTCCCATTCCACCCCCCCCCCCAACACCTTACTAGTTTAAATCCTCCTGGGCAGCTCTAGCAAATCTCCCTGCCAGTATATTAGTCCCCTTCCAATTTAGGTGCAATCCGTCCTTCTTGTACAGGTCACTTCTACCCCAAAACAGCTTCCAATGATCTAAAAATGTGAATCCTTCTCCCATACACCAGCTCCTCAGCCATGCATTCATCTGCTCTATCCTCCTTTTCCTGCCCTCACTAGCTCGTAGCACCGGGAGTAATCCAGATATCACTACTCTTGAGGACCTCATTTTTAAATTCCTGCCTAACTCTCTGTAATCTCCCTTCAGAATCTCAATCTTTTCCCTTCCTATGTCGTTGGTTCCAATGTGGACAATGACCTCTTCTTGGTCCCTCTTCTCCCTGAGAACATTCTGCACCCTCTCTGAGACATTCTTGATCCTGGCACCAGGGAAGCAACATACCATTCTGATTTTTCGCTGCTGGCCACAGAAACATCTGTCTGTACCTCGGACTAGAGAGTTCCCTAACACAATTGATTTCTTAGAACCCGACATAACCCTCATTGCATTAAAGCCAGTCCCAATACCAGAAACCTGGCTGTTCGTGCTACGTTCCTCTGAGAATCCATCACCCCCTACATTTTCCAAAACAGCATACTTGTTTGAAATGGGTACATCCACAGAAGGCTCCTGCACTAGCTACCTATCTCTCTTACCTTTCCTGGAGTTAACTGTATGTAACTGTATCTGAGACTTTCCCCCCTTCCTATAACTGCCATCCATCAAATACTGTTGCTGTTGCAAATTCCTCATTGCTTCTAACTGTCTCTCCAACCGATCCATTCGATCTAATAAGATTCGCAACCAATGGCATTTATTGCAGATATAATCCGCAGTAACACTTAAACTCTTTTTAAACTCCCACATCTGACAAGAACCGTGTATCACTCTATTAAAGGCCATCTTTGCTCTTTCACAATCTACAGACCCAGAAAATAACACTGCCTTATTCTTCTACAAAACACTGTCCCAGGTTAAATTAATAACACTACAGAATTCCTTCACAACCATGTTGTTGGGTCAAGCCAGATGGTCCTCAAGTTCTGAAATGGAGCTTGAATCCTGAATCGTGCCCCTCTATGGGGGAGACACAACAAAAACAGAAATTGCAAGAAAATCTCAGTAGGTCTGGCAACACCTGTGGAGAGAAAGCAAAAATAACATTTCGGGTCCAGTGATCCTTCTTCAGAACTGATTGTAGTTTGAAAAAGGTTAGTATATAAGGTGAAGATGGGGTCGGGGCAGGGTGGAGGAGTAAACAATAAGTGGAGATGGAGGCCAGGGAGACAGAAAACTAATTGGAAAAAGGAATAGGTAAAGGTCAACCTGGGGGATTTGATGACTGCTAATGGGGACCACAATGGGTTGGTTGTCGTATAAGCCTGTGTGACGAAGAGTTCCTGCCCGAAACGTCAATTTTCCTGTTCCTTGGATGCTGCCTGACCTGCTGTGCTTTTCCAGCACCACTCTAATCTTGACACTAATCTCCAGCATCTGCAGTCCTCACTTTTAGTCTGTATGATGACAAAGCCTGGTGTATGGGGGTTGTGGTAAGGACATGGGAGAAGGTGCTCAGGCTGTAAGATTGATCTGAGAGCTCTCGACTTCTTCCTCAACCAGAAGCCTGAACAATCGCCATCCGCTAACACTCTCCCTGCCTGGCTGAACTTATTCTCTCATTGAACAATTTCTCCTCTAACTCATCTCACTTCTGCCAAGTCAAAGGAGTGGCTATGGGCATCGAAATGGGTCCCAGTTATGCTTGCCTCTTTATGGGACACGTGGAATAATCCTTGTTCCAGTCTTACACTGACCCTTCCCAAAACCCTTTTCTTGATACATTGACAACTGCTTCAGTTGTCCCACCAGGACCTTAATGCTCCCACTAGGACCTTGAAAACTTCATTCATTTTGCCTCCATTTTTTATTCTTCTATAACTTTCACATCATCCATTTCTGACACTTTCTTTCCTGGACCTTTCAGTCTCCATTTCAGGGAATAAACGTTCATAGCCATCCTGTACAAAGGCATTGACTCCCATCGTTACCTTCACCACAGTTTTTCGCAACCACATCCTGCAAGGACTGCATCCCAGTCCCCCAGTTCCTTTGCCTACATCGCATCTGTTTGGACAATGCTACCTTCCAAAACAGTGCTGCTGACGTGGCTTGCTTCATCTGTGATCATGGTTTCCCATCCACAGTGGTAGATAGGGCCCTCAACTGCATCTGACCTAACACCAGACTTCCACCTTTGTCCCTTCCCATCACTCACAACAGCGTGATCAGATTCGCCAAGTCGTCATTTTTCATCCCAACAGCCTCTGCATTCAAAGGATCATTCTCTGTCATTTCAGACAATTCTAGCTGAACACCATAACCAAAAACATTCTTGCTTCACTTTCCATCTGCACTTTAGCAGGGACCTTTCCATCTGGGACACCTTAGTCATTCCCCCTCTCCATCACACTTTTCCATGTAACCGCAGAAGGTGGAACCCCACAACCTTTCACGTCCTCCCTGCTCACCATCCAAGGGCCTAAACAGTCTTTCCAGGTGAAATAGCATTTCACCTGTATCTCCTCCAATCTTGTGTATTGTGTTCGTTGCATCCAAAGTGGCCTTCTGTACATTGAAGAAGTCAAATACAGACTGGGTGGCAATTTCGCTGAACACCTCCAGTCTGTGCACAAGCAGGACCCTAACCTTCCCATAGTTGGTGATTTTAACAAAGTGTCCTGCTCGCAAGCCCACATCTGCATGCTGCCATGTTCCAGTGTTTAACAGCACAAAGGAACAACATCTCATCTTCAGACTAGGCACTTGAAATTTCATACTTATGAACTGTGAACTAACTCCCACTTCTTCCCTTTCTTTTAGTATGTCATCATGTCCTTCCCTCCACTTACTGTCCTTTCAAGTCTGGCAGGAGACATACCATTTTTTTGCCATTCTCACATTGTGACCACTTAATCTGAAATATCAACAATACGGAGGAGCCGGTGTTGGAGTGGGGTGGACAAAGTTAAAAATCACACAAGACCAGGTTATAGTCCAGCAGCTTTGTTTGGAAGCACTGGCTTTTGGAGCACAGCTCCTTCCTCACGTCAGAGGCTGGTGGGATGAAAAGTGAAGACGGGGGGAAACCTGATCACGCTGTTGCGAGTGAAGAAGCAGGGTGTTAAGTCAGATGCAGTTAAGGATCCTGTCGATCACTGTGGGTGGGAAACCACGGTCACAGAAGAGACAAGCCATGTCAGCACCTGATGAAGGAGCAGCACTCAGAAAGCTAGTGCTTCCAAATCAACCTGATGGACTATAACCTGGTGTTGTGTGATTTTTAACTTTGAACTATCAACATCTTTTCTCCATCGGCATCCTGCATCCACTATCCCCACCCAGCCAGACAGACAAGGTGAAAGGAAAAAAAGGCCCAGTCCACTACATCGATCAAAGATACACAATAACGTCCAGCGTGAAGGTCTCCCACCGTCCAACCTGAGGATTCCAACCTCAGAATGACGTCAGCCCGAGTGAAGCTCCGCCCCCTGCGCTACGCAGTGACCGTCACGCGGGGATGACGGGAGGGCGCGAATTTGCATCTTGTGGGCGTGGCCTGTGAGCGCGCGGTCGTGTTGTCTGTTGCTGCCATGTCGCGGAGCGGGGAGAGGTTCTACCGGGTGAGTTATGGAGCTGTAAACCATTTGGAATAAACCCGCTGAGCTCTCAGCTGTGCATTCATTCCGCTCCCTTCTTTATCTGTCCTTAACAGATTCTCCCAGCTCCTTTCTCATTGCTTGCTTCCTATCCCTTTCTTCCTTGTTACCCCGCACCCATTCCTCCTTGCTCATCCCCTCATCCTTTCCTTCCTGCTCCCTCTTCACTCCTCTCCTCTTCATTGTATGGTAGAACAACATATAAAATTCCTATTCTTCCTAAGTCACTTAAGTGGCCATATCAGTCCAGTCACGCTTTCAATGAGTAGTTGTTTAGTAGAACAGATATGATCATAGTGTTTTTAAGACAACACCAAATGTGAAATGGTGCATTTTATTATGTCCTGTAATTTAATGCTTGTGTTATTTTGTTATGATTGAATATATGGAAAATTACTTTATCTCCCTTTGGCTATAGTCTTCGCCGCTGATGGAGAAGAAACCTTTGGCAGAAGTTAGACATGGGCAGAAAGCCACTGAAACAAAATGGAGTCGCAGGACCATTCCAGTGACTGTTAGTTTGTTGGAAAGCAGTGAAGGTGAAGAGGATTGGATGGAGACAGTTGTGAAGTTACCTGAATCAAGTGGAGTAGTTCCTGAATCTCCGGTGGCTATAGCAGACACTTTTGTTCCTGAAACGCCAGCCAGTGAAATTGCGGTACAGCCCAAGTTGCAAATATCCAGTGTGATGACACCAACTTTCCACACCTATCACCCCAAGTTGAATTCATCAAAGAAATGTACTAGAGTTAAAGTTAAGCTCTTTTCAAATAGTGAAAATACTAAAGTTGTGAAACCAAGTGCTCGACACCATGTCATGAGCAAGACTAAGAGACAGGATTTGTTGAGAGATCGTGAAAACCTTTCTCCAGTTTCTCTGTTTGGGAAGAGACCTGATCATCCTGATGAGGTGCCCAGATTGAAAAAGTGGAAATCCGCTCCAGTGAGGGAAGTAGTTAGTGACAAGGTGCAGGCTAAACAGG
The DNA here is from genome assembly GCF_047496795.1 of Chiloscyllium punctatum. Classification (NCBI taxonomy): domain Eukaryota; kingdom Metazoa; phylum Chordata; class Chondrichthyes; order Orectolobiformes; family Hemiscylliidae; genus Chiloscyllium; species Chiloscyllium punctatum. The sequence continues at coordinate 61,052,698 of NC_092776.1, read as the reverse complement.
ACTCTTCTGATCATCTCCTGCAGGAGTGTCTTGAGGCTATTAACCAGCCCTTGCCTCAGCCACAGCTGTGCAACGTTGTGAAGAAAACTGTGAACGAAAAGCTGCCAAATAAAAAATTGCAAAATGCGCAGATGAGACAATGTGAGAATTACGTTTTGAAGCCACTCTCTTCTCCAAACTGTTTATCTAAAGATGCAACGCCCCCTGTGACTGTGTGGAATAAGGTGGGGAGCCTGCAGTTGTCCACATCCACTGCTCTGTTAAGAAATCCCTTCAAGCGAATAGATACACTCTGCACAAATTCACAGAATGGAAGTAGTGATTCAGAATTTGCTCAAATAACGAGAACTAAATACAGTAACTGTAGTAAAGAGGATGGACACTTGAAACACTTTCAGTCCACAGTATCAAAAGATAAAACTTGGATAGAGACAAGAGAAGCGGAAGCTATGAAAAATCCTGGTACAATTTTGGGGCATCATAGTGGGAGCAATATACAGCATTGTGTTGATTCAGAATGTGAAGAGCAATGTGTCAAATGCGAGCATGATAAAGGAAGTGTTTCAACAGATTTAAAGACAAAGTCATCTCAGGCTGAGCTATATTTGAGTGTGTCGAACAAACCCCACCTCTCTCATATTACAAAACAATCAGATGAGCTATGCGAATCAAAGAGTGGGAGCTGCTCACAGGGTTTCAGTATTGCAGCAGAGAAGCCGAATTATTTGAGGTACAGCTGGTCTTTAGCTTGTGTTACAGATTTATTTGTCATTTCAAGGCCTTGTTTGAAACTTGACTACATTGTTGCTGAATTAATCTGTAATTTTCTCAAGTCCGTATACATTTTTGCAATAGTTGGCTGCTTCTTGCCCATGTTTTATACCCTGTACCTCAATCATCCTGACTTCCTTTGACTCCTTCCTTTTCCCTATAGTTTTTATAAATGAAAAATGATTTTCTAAGAGTATATTGCAACGATTCAATTTGTGTAATCATCAATTTTAGTTGAAATAATGTCATTAAAGTAAGTCTACACTTGTGATTCTCTCTAAAAACTTAGTCACGAAAATTGGAAACCTCTTTGTATTCATTAACATTTTGGAATATGTTTGGCTGAGCTTCCAGTTTGGGGAATTGCTGACTTTTAGCTCTGTGATGTACAGGTATGGAATATTGCCTTGAGGCATCATTCTCCAATGATAATAACATCTATGGGTTCCAGAAATTGATTGGATAAGATGTGGCGGTGCTGGTATTGGACTAGGGTGGGCAAAGTTGAAAATCACAACACCAGATTATAGTAACGGGTTTATTTGAAAGTAAAAGCTTTTGCAGTGCTGCTCCTTTGTCAGGCGGTAGTGGGGCAGGATCGTAAGACACGGAATTTATAGTAAAGGATCCAAGTGTCTTACAACTGATGCGATGTATTGAACAAACAGAGATTGCTGTTGATTCTTTAATCACTTAGAATGAGGATGCAGGTTTTAATTGATTAATATGTAAATCTCAGAACTAATTTCAAGTCACAGTCACGAGACAACTTAAGGTATTATTCGTATTTTTTTAAAAAATCTCAGCTCAGATAATGCATTAAAGGTGTGAGGTTAGAGTCTGTCTGTATCCCAACCTTTTAGTTCTGTTTCCAAATTTGGAATTTATAAAATGTCACATTGACTGCCCACAGATTGTGTGGTTTTTGAACAAAATGGAATGTACCTGCAAATGCCACTATACCTTGTAGACTTGTGTGTAGACGTTTGCGCAAGTATGTGCGCACATGTACAGAGGAACTTCGATTATATGAATATCAATTATCCGAAAATCGGATTATCTGAAGGAGATCTCGAGGTCCCGACAGGAACATTACATCAAAAATGTGTGTCCAAAACTGATTGCATCTTTTGTTTACACTGAATAAAAGTGCTACCGAGAACAGTCCTGGACCGATGGGAGCGCAGGCACTGTCTCTAAATAAAATTGTTTCCCTGGAGTCATGCGTGCTATTTGAAGACTCCACCTCCACCCCCCCCCCCCCCCCCCCCGCCCCAAAAAAGGCAGAGAGCAGCATCAGCGGTCTCATTGTTGGTATCCAGTCTGGTTGCTCTGGAGAGAGGGAGTCTGGGGGGAATAGCGTTGGGGGTGGGTGGGGGGCTGGGGTTGGAGCATGCGTGGGGGCTCACGCGCATGGGCTCTGTGATGCTGCCTTATTTTTTGAACAGGGAGTAGACTTTACAGAAAACTCTGAGCCCAAGAGGAAATGCATTGAATCAATTAACCGAATAAACAATTATCCGAACGAAATAGTGCCCATCCATCTCTTCGGATAATCGAGGTTCCTCTGTGTATGACAGAGGGTCTGTGTGAGTGTGATTGTCTGTGAATATGTGTGCTTGTGTGTGTGAGAATGAAAGTGTATAGTGTGACATGAACCCACGATCTCTGTTGAAGCCGTCTTCATGGATACCGAGCTTGGTTATTGGCCTCTGTTCAGCAACTCTGTTGTTACAAATCCCGAGTTCCGCCTTGGAGGATGATTATCTGAAGATCCGAGGCCGAATGTCTTTGACAGCTTTTATTGTATTTATATTTCTACCCTAAAGCCATACACACAACTGTGAGGTATAAAAACTGAAAGGTATAAGATTCAGTTCCTGCCATTGTTATATTGGCTGAAACCGTTATTAGACAAAATTTCTCCTGTGTAAAT